>NC_060952.1:670715-765663 GCF_022045245.1 Lucilia cuprina
ATTCGGTTTATTCGTTATTTGAAATTTGACAATTTTCATTTATTCGAACGATTAATCGTCAAAAACTAATCGATTAACCGATCGACGATTAATCGTTTGAATACTCTATCCTATACCCTATAGGGCTTTTAGGCTCATATATGTTAAATGTTCTTGTAACTCAACAAACGTCGATAAATCGGACCAAATTTTCTTGTTTTTATTTTTTTTTTGTTTTTCGATCTCTTTTAAAATTTCAACCTATAAAAGAACGTGAAACTGTATGGACCTTTCAGTAACTGTTAACTCTATCCACTGAATCTAATTTTTAAAAGTTTTAATCGGCTTGTATTAATTTTCTGAGTTGATTAATCCATGTCTATGTGTCCATTAAAGGTGCCCAATATAGATATTGTTTGAAAAACTTACTGAAACGTATAAATTTGCATAAATAATGAATTTAATTTATTTCTTCTTATATTTTATTAAAATTGTTGGACAGCAATGAACTAAATAAGACCCATCCAAACAAAATTAATATACATATTTTTAGACAGCCAATATATTAAAATCAGTATAATTGGTTTCAGAATCTTTTAAAAAACTTCATTTCTGTAGGAATACGGAGGGCTATTTGTCAAATCATTCTTTTGCAACAAAATTTGCGACTTTAAATAAGTAGAGACAAAGAAACTATCTTTAAACGCTATTAAAACCTAAACATTTAAACTAAAAAAAGGATGCAGATTATATTAAAAATATTGCATTGCATTTTTGTATATTAGATTAGTTTCGTTTTGCTTACTTTTATTTGTAGATGGAATACACAACATATTAACATTTTTTTGTGGAATTAGTTCCCTAAAAAGGAGACAATTTTCCGTTTATTTTATTTTGGTATGCAAAACATGTAAGAATTTTGTGCATGGCTAAGTTGGTAGTGAGCAACATGGGTGTTAATATTTCAAACAATTACAATACTAGTACAACATGTTGCGCCTTCCATGTCAATTTATATGTAATATATAGTACATACACACGAAATAATTGAAGTGTGCTCTATGCCTGTCTATACATCCATATGTATGTATGTACATACATATATATGTACATTAGAGGTGTCCAAAAAATAAAGATTTTCTTTAGATGAGTCTTATTTTATTTGATTTTCATGTCAAGCGACCTGTCAAGCTTTTAAAATCGATGTCTTCCGTTTTCAATAACCAATTTGTACCAAGGTTAATAATCTGTAAAAAATGCCATAGAATAATTTGTGTATATATACAATCCATATAATATTGTCCCAATAACATTATTTATAATATATTTACTATTAATGATTTTCGAAAGTCATGTTGTTCAAAAATTTTTCTCATATCTCCGTTATTTATTTACTGATTTTGCGCATTTTAAATAGTTATCTTCTCGAAAGCATGTTTGATTGAATTATTGATGATTCAAATCTTCATGATTCAGTTTTACGACATTGCCATTGGATGGAATATCCAGTTTCTTTAAAATATAATAATTACTTATTCAAGTGTTGTTTATTATAGATTAAGAAAAAACAGAACACTACAGTTTTTAAATCGATTACCCTAATATGCACGAAAATACATGCATATGTATGTCTGTGCATATTTACAACCAGGATTCTTCATCGATGTATTATAAAAACAAAAACAATAACAATAACTAAGTTATTACTTAAATAAACATGTTTTGCTCGAAGGAAGAACTAAAGTGTTGTAGATGTAAACAAAACCTTCTAACCTAAAGCTAAGAAGACTACATGTAGTCTAACACAATGTTCTTGTATCTAAAATGAATTCTAATTTTAATGTGTGAATGTATGTATTTTACTTCGCACATGTGCTACGAACGTATCCACACACACTTGCAGTGGTGGTTCTTCCACTTGTAGAATTTCTTGGGTTTGTTGTTTTATTTGTTTGCCTGCATTGATTGCATTGACTTTGGGGCAACAATGTGCATTGTATTTAAATAATAAAATTATAAGAATTAATTTATTGTAAATGTATGTATATATACTTTTTGTAGAGTGCGGTAAGTGTTTCTCTGTTTGTTCAAAATTGTTTTTATTTTTGTTGCTGAATCAACAACCTATTCGGAAGTTCAATAACATTTGACATCCTAAAACTTTGTTGACAATTTAAAAACTACTATTTGGCTTGATAATCATATACATATACATGCAAACACATATTCAAAAAGAGAAAGGAAATGTTTCTTCGTATGAAATTGTAGTCCTATTATACAAATACATACTTATTCATAGGGTAGCATTTAATACAAATACAATGGTAAATGATACAGTTCATTAATGAAAACATCATATGGTTAAACTTTTAAAGAAATGTCTAATTCTAGTGCCTCCGGTAGATGGTATTGTTGCTGTTTGTCAGTCCGGATTACTTGTAAACTAATCTTAAAAAGTTTTAAGATTTAGTGATAAGCAATTTTAAATATATAAGTTAGAGTAACAGGATAACCCCATAGACCTAAAAAACAGCTTTAACTGTTTAAGATGTAAGAGTATAGCGATGAAATTCGTCATAAATATTTTTATATATCAATAATTGACTGTACCCATAAAGGATCATATATGAGTTCTCTTTGGTATATTTTAAGAGGAATATCCAGAAAATTACTAATGCAGCTATGAAAATCGACAAAAAAGCTTATACTTAGGAACAGAATTCTTTCCCATTCCGAATTTAATGAGGACTGATATATAACTTACCCCTGACCCTATAAAAGTTTCCCGTTATTAGTTTTGGTTATTAAAATACGAGTTTTCCTTATTTAAAAATACAGGTATAGCGATACAATTTGGCATAATCAAGTACTATACAAAATAATATCTATGTACAAAATTTTATGAGTATCGGTTCATAATCGACGCATATAAATTCCCCTTTAGAAAATTACTCATACGCTCACGGTTTAAAAATTGAACAAAAATATTTTGTTTTTTTATAAGAGATAGATAGAATTTCATCCTAATTGTAGTGTTTAAGAGGGAATTAATGACCTTGAAGCCATTATTAAGAGCTCCAAAGCCCTATTCAGGGAGTAATAAAAAATAACAGTTTTATAATTCATTTTCAAAAAAATGTTTTGGACGGTTTTTCCTGGTAAATTAATTATTTGTTGTCAGAACAGTTGATAATGAATATACGAACATTTTATGCATAAAAGTGAGCATTTCAAAAGCCTAAATTTCATATAATTAAATGCTCTTTATTATTGTATAGGCACAATTTCAGATTGTGGGGAAGGATCCGAGATATCCGAAGTCGGGCATATAATGTTACGTCTAATTTAAAAATCGTCTAAGGATGAAATGTAGGTACAGCCAAGCCATAAATATTGATAAATCATATGGAACGATCGAACGGTATTTCTAGACGTTGCAAAAAAATAATTTTTATATTTTTGGAAATGTTATTAACATATCTTTAATCCAAGGGGGGGACTGACACAACTTTTTTGGTGTACGCTACCAAAACAAAATAATGTAAGCAATAAAATAGAAACCGTTATTTACAAAGCAACCCTAACAAAACTGAAAAATTTGATTGATGGTAGAACGAAACCATTAGGTGTTATATATCTTTGTAAAGCTAAAGAAATTGCGCGTATGATAATGTATTTATTATGTACGTTAGATAAATATAGCCAGCAAAACCTGGTACAAAAAGATTTTAAAATATTAAAATAAAATACATAACATAACGACTTTAGAAAAACAGAAAAAACTATTTCTATATTTACAGAATGTAACAATTTCAATTATTTACATTATGTAATTCTATGAAAAAATTTGGAAAATTTGAAAAAATTTCCGCAAAATTATGGATTTGTATACAAATTTGTGTTATGTCATTGAAATCGTCTCCAAATATCTTTCATATGATACTAATATGGTTTATTTACCAAACATTTTTTATATAACTGAGATTTGACACATACACCAAGTTTCGAAGCTTAACATGGACAGAAAAAGATGCTAAGGCAATGTATGAAATTGTTGTCATAAACGAATGAAATTGTTTTCATAAACGTGAAATAGCCTCAAAAATTTTCTAGTAACCAATATTTAGGTTGGTAGCGAAAACTACTATGTTTTATATATATATATATATATATATATATATATATATATATATATATATATATATATATATATATAAAATAAATATATATATATATATATATATATATATATATATATATATATAATATATATATATATAAATATATATATAATATATATATATATATATATAATATATATATATTGGTGCTTCTGTTGAATAATCTTCAAAAATTCAAAAATTATAAAGGCTTTATTTTTACCTTTTCTTGGAATTGCCCATATGTAGCTGATAAATTGATATTATATATTTTCTATTTAGTTTATTCTAAAGTACTTCCAGTAATACATAAAAGATTTTCTAAAAAATGGGCCTATCCTCTAAAATATTTGCAGGGATAAAGTAATTCTGCGCTGATTGGTTTTCTTTAAGGTGAATTTAGGATGATGTAACAAACATCGACATAAATGCATAATACCCTCCTAATTTTCGTGTTGTAAGAGCATGCTATTCGTAGTTAAAATAGAATAGCGGAAGGGACCTCAATAAGAGAAAAAAGTCTAGAAAAGGATGGAAGATTAAACGTAAATTTCAACGCTAAATGATAAATAAAAGACAAAATTTTAATAAGGCTAACCTGGTAACACTGATTTGTATTTGTATATGTAATAATATATGTTTTTTGTAAATCTAAATACGTATGTAAGCATGAGTGTTTAAATATTTCTTACCTTATCCGACATCTAGATTTAGGATCTAAAAAACACAATGTTAATAAATTATTGTATTGTTTTGTAACATTGTTACTTTTTTGTTTGTTTTATATTTGGGATGTAATTTTATGTTTGTTAATATTTTTCTTTAATTTCAGTGTGTGAATAAATATGTATGCATGAATGTATGTACTCTTTGTAAATGAGTTTGAATAAAATTTTGACATTGTGTTTATTGCAGATTTACAAAACACTTTTTTTCTAGTTGTAGTTTTGTATGATTATTAAAAATAAATGAACATTGCACATACAAACAAAATTAAAACAACAAAACGTCTTTGTTTAAAAATACAACTATTTATTTAAAAACATAACGTACGTGCCAACTTTTTGTCCAATTAAGCTAATTCAAATATTATTTCAACCATTTTCTTCGAATCAAAAATTAAAATCAATTTCTTATTTTATAAGTTTCATTACAAAAAAAACTAAATCGTAAAATAAGATATAAGATTTACCTATATTTATGACATACATAGTACTTTGTTCTTTAATTACAAAAAAATTTATGCTCTACGATCCAAACTTCTAAACATTGTAACCTTTTACTTAAATTTTGAACATTTTATACATATTTAGACAAAATGAAATAACTTAACGTTATAACAAGTAAGAGTGTTAATTCGGCTATGCCGAATCTTATATACCCACCATCAAACCGTATTACGTTGAAAGCGTCCTTAGGGGAATTCCATTCGCATTAAACTTGTTTATGTTCATTCATTATTTATGTCATTAATTTTTAAGCCAGCGGGTTCAGTAGTATGGGGTCTAGGTGAAATAAGGAACCGATGTGAACCATTTTCAACAGGGTTCGTCTACGGTACCATAGAAATTTCATCGAATTCATCAAAATTGCAACCTGTAGTTTGATTATAAGGTTTACATGGACGGATAAACAGACGGACATAGCTAAATCGACTCATAAAATTATTCTGAGCCGATTTGTATAATGAATGTGTGTACCGATTTTTTTGATATTACATGAGAAAATTTTACTGAAAAAAGCTAAGTTTAAAATGCCTATAAATTAACAATACGAGCTAACTTTTTTGGAATTGGGTCTTTTAATTGTTTAGCTTCATTTCCCGTTGGTCTTGTCCGGAAAAGATTCGAAGACTTAAAATTTGTTGCATAGTGTTATAAGAAATACTTTCGCTTGAAACGCTTTTGTATGATATTTTGACTTCAAAATGTTTGTAGGGTTTGGTTCCACTACATTTAAATTTGATATGTGTATGACAGGTGGGTGGGTGCATTTAGTATTCATATAAAAAAATACAAACATACGTATATGCAACGATAAAGCAATTAAGCTTTACTTCCAGTTATACACACACATTCACACGGACAGACACATACGTTTGTTGTTATACACACACATTCACACGGACAGACACATACGTTTGTTGTCCTTCTGCTGCAGCAAAAAATAATATTTTTCTTTTATTATTTAAAATGTTGTTAATTAACAAAAAATACATCATCTCCTAGTGCGTGGACTTTATACGACATCATTTCGGGTTGATATCTGTATTTGAATGAATGTATGTATGTATGTGAGTGTTTGTGATTGAAGCAGAGTATTCGTTTCAATGTTTAAATTTAAAAATGTTGCCCATAGAATTAAGCAACCAACCGCTATGAATCCTTGAATATTACGTACGGGTGTGCATTTTGTTCACTGTGGTGTTCTTACGTCAATTTTTGTCATCAACATGACCATGTCAGAGTTTGTGTGAATGTGCAATAAAAATGTATCTATATAGAACGCATCTATGTATATGTGTTTAACTTTGTGCAAGACTTACACAAATGATGAAATTTTTTATGTTTTTATTTAATAAAAAAATTTCCATATTTACCGACACATTCATTTATTTGCCCGTTCGTTCGTTTAGTCATTCAGAACATGTAGATTGGAAACTTCCTCCAGTGCAATACCATGAACTGCATCGTTAAAAATCGCAAAATGTTATAGGAATTACTCAAAACCCCCAAATAAAAAGTACAAAAGCTGCCCATCAGTTTTCTTAAATAAATAAAAAATAACAAAATGAAACAAACGTAAAAAATAATCCACATGGAAGAAGAGAATAAAAAACAGATGAATTTTGGTTGCAATTTAAGCATTGTTTCTCCAGTGGCCAATATTTCGAAAGAATTACATTTCCTGGCCGCTGACAAAAATAAATGTTGGAGGGAAAGAACAAGGCTTAAATTAAAAATAAAAAATATTGTAAATAAATGTTGGAGGTTTTCACACGCTTTTATTTCTTAACGCATGCTTTATCATTCAGTATTTTGGGATTCGTATTTATTTGTCTCTTGTCATGATGATGGTGATGATCATGATGTTAAATACACACAGGCACAGTTTATACATACCCAATAGGTTTAGTTGTTCATTTTGTTCTAATGTAACTAGAAATTTATTAATTAAAGAAATTTGACTTGTAATAACTCCAATAGTTATGCTGGTAGTATTTTAATAAAAAAACTACAGTCGTATGGTTCTCTTATTTTTTTTGTAATAACACAGGCGAACGAAATTAAGGTTTGTTAAAAATAACAGTAAAGAATAAAGCTTGTTTTTCAAAAAATTTTACGAAACAAATTGTTTAATATGTGAGTGATATCGATCTAATGTCTTTGCTATTTTATTCAGTTCTTTATTGCCCAAAAGTCACATCGAGATTTTCATAAAATTTGATTACTTTTGATTAATTTCAATATATTTGATACAATTCTCTATCTTTTTACATTACGTGTAATGGAAAACAGCTTGTCAAGGTACTCACTATTCGATTATATGACTCTTTTATTGAAAAAATATATTTATCAAGTATATTTAGATTGAAAATTTTGATCTCAGCACAAGATATTAAAAAAAAAATACTGCAATCTTTTCGAAATGGGTCTCAAAAATACGTAATTTTTAGCGGATTGCCGGAAAAATAATTAAATTTTTCTTAGAGCTTTTTTTTAAGGAAATTATACTAAATATATGGAAAATAATCAAAATTAATCCTTTAAAATAATTAACTAATATTTTGATTAATTTTGATTATTTTCATTAATTCCAATTAATCCCTGATTATTTTTAATCGTAATCAACAATTAATTAACAAAATTGAAAATAATTGTTAATTAATCATTATTTTTACCTATTTAATAAAAATAATCTAATTAATAATGATTACGATTATTAATCATTATTTTACAGCTATGCCCCAAATACGGTTTTCACTATCTAATGAGAATAAAAACTCACATTTAAGTTAATGCAAATTTTACAACTTTGGAAGAAGTTTGAAGGCAGAAAAAGCTACTATTTGCAACATCTAAAAAATGTCTCAAGTATAAAATTAAAAAGGACTAAAAGATTAAAATGTTGAAAATTGGTGAAAATTGATATGATTTTTTTATTTCCATATTTGAAATCAGCACACCAAATAATACTAGGATTAGTGCAAACTATTAAAAAAGTTTTTTCAAAGTTTCATTAGATTAGGGGAGTATTTTTATTAAAAACATACTAAAAATAATAAACATAAATTTCAATTCCACTTTTTATTACTTTTTATCAACACTATAAATGCAAAAATTATAAATAATACGCATATGATTCTATTTTTAAAAATACAGATGGAATTTATTTGATTTTCGATACGTAAAGGCAAATTGAGGGATTCATTGTCACTTCTTAAACTGACGTGTATATTCTTTCATCCTATGTGAGTGCACAAGCATTCGTAATTGTAAAATTAAAAAACTGAAAATAACCATAATATTTATGTACGTATGTATGTATATATACTTATATATAGTATACTCGTATATTTATGTATAAATTAATATATGGGTGTTTGTTCACTTATAGTTTGCCTTAAATTTACATATCGTCCCTGTTTTCAATATTAGTACTATGTGGATTTTAACAAAATTTTTAAAATAACAAAAAACACTTTAAATTAGCTGTTTTTTATACATGTCTGCCGATGCTTTAGAGAAATATGTCTATTCGTGGATTTGTTAACTAATATAATTAATACGTATTATGAAAAATAATTGAATTTTTAAGCGTAATTCAAAAAACGCCACATAGGACATTTGGAAAGCAGTTTTTATGGGGTATATTTGACTAATTATAAAAAAATAACTAAAAGTCGCTGTCCTAATGATATAGTGGAAGTCAAAGGTCATGAGTATCAAATCTTTGCATGTATCGCAATTATTGTTAGTCGTACGACTTTAGATGTTATTACAACTTTTGTAAAGAATACAATATTTAATATTTTGGTAAAAATTATTTTCACGGATCATCAGTTGTTTTCGAATTATTTTGTTTTTATTTCTAGCAATGTTTCTTAAGAATGTCAATTAGATCTATACTAATAAATATATTTCTATTGCTATTCTTGCACTAGTTGGCAAAAATAGTTTATCAATTCCTAGAATTTCGACTTATGAGCACAGCATAATTTTACGCAACATTTCAAATTGATCTAGAAGTTGCAATTTCACCTTTAATTTGAAATTTAATTTTGTGGACTTTATTTACTCTCACCAAATTTCATAAAAATCGTAATGCTAAATATAGAATTCTTCGTTTCTTCATATAAGTGCTCTACCTAAAAAATTCCTAAAAAAATATTGACGGAAGGACGGAAAAGATTTGATCGCCCCAAAAAGTGATTTTAAGTAGATAGGTGCACCAAAAGTGAGTAGGGTGTAGATTACTCAAACGATTAATCGTCGATCGGTCAATCGATCAATTTTCGACGATTAATCACTCGAATAAATGAAAATTGCCAAATTTCAAATGTCGAATAAACATAACGAATAATTTATATTAATTAACCGATTAAGAAAAACTTATTTTTAAACAATAAAATTAATGTATATCTTAATTCAACATTTTTATAATAAATTTATTTTCTGTATTATTATTGGATGATTTTTATAACAATACTTCAGAAACATTGTAATAAGTTGTTCAGATTTACCTATTTCTTAGAATGGGTTCATGCAGAATAATTCCAGAATACTGAAAAGAAATCTTGAAAATACTTCTACATCCAGTTTCGAGTAACAGTGTTGTGTTTCTAAAGTATTTCTAAAAAGTTCTTCAACAATAGTTATAGACTATTCCATTGGAACGTATGAATTCTGGATAAATCTCAAAATCATAGATTTAATTAATAATTAAAAATTTCTAATATTTAAGACAAAAATTAATAGAATTGAATTTAAAGTAGTGGAGAACTAAAATTTTCTTATTTTTATTTATTTATTTATTTATTTATTTATTTATTTATTTAGTCTATGGATAAGTATTATCCTTACAGACTGAGTATTAAATAAATTACACAATTTTCTTAATGTAAAGGCTATTAATTGTTCAAATTTAAAATAATATTTCGTTTTATATAATCAACATTTAAATTGAAATCTATAAAGTTAAACATTTCGTTAAAATTACAACATAATCTCCGGATCTGACATTTCATAATTTGTTCGAAAAGTTTTAACATTTAATAATATCTTACTTAAAAGAAAATTGGATGATACATTTCCATTTAAAAGATTTAAAAGAAATGAAACATTTAGCATAATTCTTCGGCTTTTTAATGTTGGCAATCGAGTTAAAGCAAGTCGTGAAGAATAGATGGAAGTGTAAAATATCCTCGATATACATCTCTTAAACAAAATAGCAAAAATTGTTTCTGGACAGATTCGATACGATCAATGTAAACATTATAATAGGGGTCCCACACAATTGAGCCATATTCTAAAATCGGTCTTACCAGTGACGTAAATAATGTTTTAGTGATGAAGGGATCATTAAATTCCTTTGCCTATCGTTTAATAAAAGCTAAAATTACTCGACCTTTGTTAACAGTCATCGTTCTCCAAAAAGTCATGTGCTTGCATTTTTCCAGATATAGTTCCATTAAATTGTGGATGCACCATTTATAAAACTTATACAAATTTGAAGATAAATATGATCTGGTGAATGTTTAAGGCTTAAAAATATTTTGACATCATCTGCGAACATAAGTACATGTGAATATTTTATTGCTTCCTGCAAATCTTTGATGAAAAGTAAAAAATAAAATAGAGCCTAGGTGACTTCCCTGTGGAACACCGGATTTTACCAAAATATTTCTCGATATTGTAGAATTGAATTTTACTGACTGTGTTCTGCATAAAAGATATGACGTTAGCCAGCGTATATAAGTATTATCGTAACCCATTGTATCCATTTTTTTTAGCACAAGTTTATGATTAACTTTGTCAAACGCTTTACTGAAATCAGTATAAATGACATCAGTATGTTGACCAATAGTGAATCCTTCATTAACCAATGTTGATAATTGTAGAATATTAGTCATTGCTGAGGATCCCTTGCGAAAACCGTGTTGACAACTCGATAGTAAGGGAGATACTTGATGGACGAGAGAGTCTGTAATACATTTTTCAGAAAGTTTTGGATTATCGCTTTGCCTCTCTAATTTATTATATTTGACCGATTGCCTGATTTGAATAAAGGAAGGAAGAACGATTCTTTCCAAATTTTAGGGAAATAACCAAATTTTAATGATGTATTAAATATAATTGATAAAGGTGTTGCAATAGCCGTAGAACAATTTTGCAAAATACAAGAAGAAAAATATTGTAGAAAAGAAATAATTATTAGAACAACAATTATTAATTTTCCTTTTATTCGATTAACCGAATAATTTTGAATTATCAGATTATTAATCGGCCAACTTAAAACCCCAAATAATTATTTGTCGAATAAACCGAATAAGACAAAAACCCGAATAATAGAATATTCTAGTAGGGACCCATTATTAACGGTGTTAGATTAACTAGAGTAAATAAAATGATGTTGATTTTAAAATTTAAATCAATAATAATCCAAACCAATTAATATATCGATAACTTGAAAAATTCCACATAAATTAAATTAAATTCGTGTTGTTTTCTACCACAGAACTTAATTCATTTGATAAATATTTTAATAAAAATTTGATTAATTTTAATTAAATATTTATTTATTTATTTTTTAACTTTGTTCAATAATGATATAATCATTTTGGACATAGATGCAAAACTTTATTATACAATCATTTTGGTAATTGAAACGTATTTTAGTTGTTCCAGTGTACTAATAGAAATAATCAATAACTGTTGTATTCTTTTAATATTTTCTGCTAAAATAAACTTATGGCTTTTGTTTGAGTTCTTCGTTTTGTTAAACATTTTTGTTTAAATATAAATTTTTTGTTCGTGTTGCTATTTATAAAGCAGTTTGACATTTTTTTTTTTGCAGACTTTTTATTTATTTAATGTGAGGTTGCTTACTTTTATGGATTAAAACCTTGCACACAAATATAATTACACACAAACATAACTATATATATGTACGAGCATAGTTATGTCCATATGTCTGTTAAAAGCACTATATCAAAATGGATATATATTATATATATATATATATATATATATATATATATATATATTAATATATAATATATATATATATATATATTATATATATATATATATATATATTATATATTATATATATATATATATAATATATATATTATATACATATATATATATATATTAAATTCAAAGATGATCTAGCCATGTCCGTCCATATGTCTGTTAAAAGCACTATAGAGTCCTAAAGTTCTTTAGAAGCCACAACAAAAAATTGTTGCCATAAACTTACCTAAAAGTAAATCGTCTTAGAATCATTTTCATAGCCGATGAAGTCCATCTGTCCGGCTTTCTCGTTGGATGTTCATGTTAAGCTTGCATGCAAGGTCCACGCACTTATAGAAACACCCCTTCCATAATTCAATTTAAAACCTGTTAATATTTTTTAGGCTTTTTAAACAAAATAAGAAAGCGTAGAAAAGGGTTACCTGGCAACACTGATTTCATATAAAAAATACAAATTGTATGTATTAAAACTCAATGTTAATCAGAACAAATGTGATCTTGTGTTCTGTATCAAGTTACTAATAGAAATTTGTATGTTTTAAGTGTTCAGTAATTGCTAGAAAATAAGTTAGTTGGTCATTTTAAAATACAGTCAAACCCGTATATAGCGAACTCCAGGGAACCAGTAAAAATTTGTTCGTAATGAGCAAAGATTGTGACATCCAGTAGGTAAGTGTTCTAGTCTGATAGACCGGGGTGGGCTCATATATTTTTTACAAATTAAAATATTCTTATGATTTTAGCAGTAGTTTTACGAGGATTCGTTATAACCGGGTTCGTTATAAAAGGTATGTTTTGTATAAAAATAGTTACCAAAATGTCAAGACTTAGAAAATAGTTCGTAATAACGTAGAATTCGTTATAAATTAGTTTGACTGTACTTGTATCCTTGTGTACATATACCCTGTTTGCTACATGGTTTGCTCCTCTTTTGAATTTCCAAAACAACATGTGCACTTGAAGCCAAAACATAACGACACTAAATCATTATTAAATTCAAATTAACAAAAATACCAGGTGCTTAAGTATTATTCGTTCATTTATTTTTATACAGTAGAGATGAACAAAATAGCAATTTAGGTCAAATGTTTATAATATAATAATTTTATTTAGCTTTTTTAAGTAGATCTACTCATTATGCAGTTTATAACCTTAAACATTTTTAACGAGATTTTTTTAATTAAATTAAAAAAACTTACACAATTAGCAGATTTTCGCAACGTACGAAAACTACTTATACTTATTACTCAAGTTTCTAAATGGGATGAATGGTATGGAATTGCACATATGCTAATTTGTTTGTCTCCACTGTAAAAGTTATGGGAGAAAATGACTCCTGTTGTTTAGTTTAATGTTTTGTGGTCAAGCCATCGTGTGGCGATATTCAACCATTGTATGTACTAGTAGAAATTCTCATATTTTAATTAATAAGTCGAAGCTCAATTAAGATAATAAACAAAGAAAAATTATATTAAAAATTTCTTAAAACCTAATTTTATTATTACTTACTTTTACTGGTTCGTTAGATTCGTATTTATTTTGTTTAGTTTTTGTTAACTTCTTCAATATATGTACATTAGATGTGTCCAAAAATATGAATTTTGCAAAGATGAGTATCATTTTATTCATATTGTCTAATGGTGATTTCTTTTCTTTTACAAAATGTCGCCAATATATTTTGTAACACTTATTAAAGGTTTCACACATTCTCATAACGTGTTACTTACATATTTAACGCTCACAACAAAGAAATATTTATTGCAATTTTTGCACATTTTTTCATTAAAACCGAGCAAAAGTAAAACGAAGTACTTCCAAAAGAATAACATTTATCACCACTTCAAATGTAGCACTAAGTGAATTTTTTACCTTCTGTGGAAGTGATATTTATTGACGTCCAAAAAACGAAAGAATCAATTTTATTGATTTAAAGAAATCAAAGATATTTTATTTTTTAATATACTAAGATCAGAATTTTCAATCGCTGGTGGAAATTCTTATAAAGGACACTTGGAACACTTTAATGTGTATATACAAAAGCCAATTTAATAATTATCATATTTTATTTGACTTTTAACTAAATATTAATATCTTTTTTTATGCTTTCAGAGTATAAAGTAGTGCAAAGAAATAAGAAACACTCAGAAAATGTAAATGCCAATCAGTATGACTAAAATTTATAAAATTTATTATCGTTTCACATAAATAATGTCGCAAAGTGTTTTTTTTTTTTTTTTTTTTTTTTGAAAAAAAAGGATTTTTTTTTGTCATTTAATTTAGAATTTTAGAGAAATGCTTCATTACGTACATTCAGAGTACGCTGTTTTTTTGCAATGGTTAAAATCACTGTAGCAAAGATTCACCTCTTATGGATTCTCATAAATCATGTCAAATTTTGTTCACTATTAAAGAAAATAAAAAAGTAATTTTTGAAACGGCAGATTAAATATAAGTAGTTATTCCTAAATTAATATTATTTTAAAAAGAAAAAAGATAAACAACTTTGAATATGGAGAAGAACATAGACTAAAACATCTAAAAGTAGAGGAACACAAATGACTTGAGAGTTGGATAGATGATTGAAGGTAGGAAGCGAAGGATAAATGATGACAACGCTCTTATTTCAAGTACAATTGATAATGCTGAACAAATATATTTCAAGTAAGAAGTAAAGAAATATATTTCAAGTAGAGTCTACGATGTTGTTTGTTTAATGTTGAATATTGTGTTTTTACCTCACTGCATTTGAATATCTAGTGAAATGTTTGTCTTTTTTATGGTTTGAAAAAATTTAATTGTTGAATTTAGTTTTCAAATAAACAAAAATAGCTTAATAAAAGTTGGCGCATGATGTCGTTGTGTGGTCTTTAAGGGTATGAATGTCATTATCCAATATACGCTACTCGATAAACATTTAGTCTAATTTTCGAATAAGGACTTTTTAAGTGAATCAGGTCGATTATTTTCCTAAATTATTTTTTTTTTTTTGACGAATTTGAGCATATTGCCATAATTGTTAAAATAATTAATATGAGAGTTGGGTCCGATTATGAACCGATCCATAAAACTTGTTTGTGTAGATTTTTTAGTATTATTTAGGCAAAAATACGAAGCATACTTAAACATGATTTGATGTACCTCAAATATTGTAATAAAATGTCTAGTACTTATTTTAACGGTTGGAACGTATTTCCCGTGGGTCAATTGTATGGGTGACAGGTGATATAGTGGACCGATGTGGACATAAACAAGTTTCCTATGACCCCAAATATCCCTACATTTTTTTGACGAATTTCATAGTTCTACTAGACCGTTAAAATTCGACATAATTTTGTATGAGCATAAATAGAAGGTGCCCTACCTCGCACCTTCTATAAGTTTTCTTTAAACAATCACTTAAACGTTCATTACTGTCTTAAATATGTTAATACAGTGATCATATAAAAAACAGTCTACAAGATTATGGTTATAAAAATTTCACAAACACGATTTGTTTTTTTAAAGTTAAGCCTTTATTTTAAAAATTACCTTGATGTTCATATTAACATCAATATATGAGAAAGATTTGGTGGTGGATATTTGAGATTCGACGTAGCCGAACACAACACTCTTACTTGTTTATGTTAATATTCAGTAGAATTTAAATTGCATAGTTGACATGCAAGGTATTTATATCTAAGTTTTTAATCTTAAATAAAATAAAATACAACAATGTATTGAAATATGAACACTAATTTAATAAATTACTGGAGAGTTTGTTTCTCAAAGAAAGCTTTAAATAATCTTTCTTAAGACTTCGTTGCTGCAACTTAAACGAGCGAAAATATGAATGTTATTACAACATCTTTACTAAATTAAGGTTATAGATGTTAGTTTATTTCTAAACATTGCAGTAGAATTTTTGATAGATAAAAACCGATTATCGATTTATCATTACAATTTGAGGTCAAATGAATAACCTCTGTTTCAATTTCAGTGAAATTTTCAAAATGAATTCGAATGAAATATATAAATATACAAACATAGCGGTAATTACACTACGTATACTTGATTTAGTGATATTCAATTGAAAGCATCTAAAAAATAAATGAAAAAATCAATAAATTGTACGAATTAATTAACAAAAAAATATATATGTACATTGTACATAGTACATACATACATATTTATATATTCTTTCATCCCCTCTTCTTTTATTAAAAATTGGATTATGAAGTGAATCAAGCAGCAAGAGCCAAGAACCGAGAACCAAGTTATTAAACAATTTGCGTTCAATTGAGCGATTATAACGCACACCATAGAAATAAACCGAAATAATGAAAATAAATAAAGAATAAAAAATCTGAAATTAAAATAAACAAAAACAACATCAACAACTAAATAGAACAACTAATTAACCCAATATACTTGCACAAGTATAAGTACTATGAAAATAATTAAATTTAATCCAATTATACTACTTTCATTTATTAATTTTTTTCTTATTTATTGGTGGGGAGTTTGTCATGTGTTTGTTCTGATGTTTTTAACGCCCAAAAATATTGTCTAGAGTATCAAGAGGTCGGGTATACCCACTAACTATAATTTCATAGTGTTTTTATATACAGTGGTTGACAAAACAATGGAAACCTTTTCAAATATTTCAGAAATGGTTGAAATTAATTAAATTCAGAAAAAGGAAAACCAAATAACTATTGTTTATTATTAATGTACTGACAAAACATTGGAAACTTTTAAACTTTTACAGAAAAGAAGACTCTTAAGTACTAAAAAATATGCAAAATAACAGTGTAAAAAGCATCGTTGTTTTCTGTTATTTCAAGGTATTCTTCATTTTGATAATTTTTTAATTTTTGTTTTTTAATTTTCTTGCAAAACCAATTTTTTATGTCATTAATTGAAATGACTAGAATTCCGGTTTAAAAAGCAAAATAAGAAACGATTTTTATACTTTGTTTAATATTTTGCCTATTATTTGTTGATCTGTGATTAATATTTAATAAATAAATCAACACTTTCAAAAATATGAAAAAATTTGATAAGAAAGATTCAGTGAAAACTCAACATATGGGTTGAAGACCTACTAAAACTGTTCTAATACAGGATAATTTGATGACAATAGAATTCGAAAAATTCCAAAAAGTACTTCTCTTGGACAGTTATTAGTAAAAAGTTCGAAATCAGTACTCCTATTGTTAATGACATAGAAAATTAGACTGGCCTTGGTTGTAGTCGCAAAATTATGGTGTATAACTATTTTTTAGGGCAGGGTATTGATCGAATCCAATTATAAAAAGATACTAAGTATGTATGATATAGGCCCGTAGTTTGGTGATTTAAAAACGACAATGGCCCTAAAAGCCAACTTAGGAGTTGCAATCGAGTGGATAGACTCGAAAATTATACCATTATTTAAGTGGCCTGCCTATTCATATCAACCCCAGAGAAAATCTATGGAAAACAGTAGTTCCAAGATATGCACTCAAAAATTGTTCTTTCAGGTTTAATAGGAAGGATGATTTTTAGGATGCGGATATAAGGGAATAGCTAAATTTTTCAAATGAATTTTTTATCCAATTATTGTTTTAATGCATCTCAAAGTAAAAGATATAGAACTATATTCTGAGTTTCTGTTTTAATTTTTAAAACTAAATTAATTATAATAATTTTGGTATATAAGGATATATTCAAAAAAATTCTAAAAAAAATAAAATTTTCCATTAAAATTTTGGGTTTTGAGTCTTTTTGTGAAAATTTAGAAAAAGTTTCCATTGTTTTGTCACACACTGTATTTATTACTTATAAACCAAAAACAACATGAAAAGGATAGTTTATATTAAAGGAGTTAGTAAAGTATTATTTGTTTAGAAGCGTTTTAAGTTTACACAACATCTTTGGTAATTTGTTAATTTTTACGATTAATTAAGATAAAAATTTATTAAATTGGCTTAAATTGCTTCCAATTTGTGGCTACAAAATGGAAGAAACTCCCCTTTTTTCCACTTCAAGCAAGCGCATTTAATTTCGTTTGCCAACAAACGATGATTTTATCCTTCGTCCTCTCTAGTCATTGTACTATTCATTTCGTAGTTAGTTTAAAGCACAGTCTATCTTCTAAATGTTTCTATTAAAAACATATTGTTTTTAATGGGGTGTTCTTTGTTGGCTGGTACGTTTTATTGTTTTAAATTGTTGTTGTTTTTAGTTTTGTAAATATGCATAAGTAAAAATTTCAACAAAACTGACTCACTGGTTTTATATGTTGAATTTTCGATATATATTTAAAGCAGAAATCTTAATTAACCGTTAAACAGTATTTACGGCCA
Source organism: Lucilia cuprina (assembly GCF_022045245.1). Classification (NCBI taxonomy): domain Eukaryota; kingdom Metazoa; phylum Arthropoda; class Insecta; order Diptera; family Calliphoridae; genus Lucilia; species Lucilia cuprina. The sequence continues at coordinate 689,439 of NC_060952.1, forward strand.
CAAAATGTTTTTTTGTTTTAAAGGAAAACATTGTTTATATTTAAAATTGTTCAATTTGAAAATAATAAGGGGCTTGAGCTTAAAAGCTTAAGATTCCAACTTGTGCAAGTGAGCCGGTTTATTAGACTTGTTTCATGAAACTCCTCTTCAAATTCTGTTCAATTACAATATATGTAATCATTTTAAAACAATGTCAAATGAAAATAAAAAATAAATTAAATAAACAAAAAATTACAACAAATATGTTTAAAGTCAAGTCCATACATTAAGTTATCAATACTGAACGGATTTATTGAATGCACAATGAGACTCTTCAAGTTCGTCAGTCTAAATAGTCGGTCAGACTTATAAGTGTATACCAATTCTTACACAATTCAATTGCGAGAATGGAAACATGCACAAGTTGCACAGTTTGCGAGGGTTTTGAGCGTTTAAATGAAAATTAAAAAAATATATATTTAATCGGTTTAAATATATTAAATACATTTATACATATGGACAATTTCATGTCAAGAGATCCAACTCAAAAAATCTATTTGGGCGAAATTTGCATCAAGGTTAGTACTATAGGGTAGTAGGTCAGACACAAATTTTCAGCTCTATCGGTAAAGAACAGCCTGACTAAAAGGGGGTCAAAGTTGGACATTCAAATCGGAAAACATCGATTTTAAAATTGGGTCACTTGACACGAAATTCCCCATATTTTTGTATAATAAAATAACAAAAAGCGTATCGTCACCTGAAACGAAAACGAAAAAAAATAGTTATTTCATTTGCAAAAAGCAAAAGGCCCTATCTGCAAAAACATTTAAATATTAAAGGTAAAAAGTTCAATTTATCCAATTGTATACACGCCAACTATCATAAAAACTGATAGCTTTCACTATTAAACAATATTTTTATTTTTAATTCGAACAGTGCTTTTTAAAAATGTTAGATAGGGCCGTTTGCGTTTTAGGTGACGATATGAATATTAAAATATTTATTTTTGAATTGCAGTGATAGTATTAAAAAATATTTCATCAAAAGATTAAATAAAATTAAGAAATAATATAACTATTTAGTCATTATGGATTCATTAAAAATAAAAACAAGGAAGAGTATTATATTCGGCTATACCGAATCTTATATACCCACCATCAGAATATCCTTATTAATAAACTTTGATATTATTGAAGCAATATCCTCATTTATTAGATCTATATTGAATTTTATAATTTATTTGTATTTTTTTGGCTAATTTAATAACTTTTTATTTACATTTAGTTTTTAATCAAAGTTACACATTAAACACAACATAACATAAACACCAACTACTAAGTAATCTTTTTCAAATGTTTTTCTTTTGAGTTTTTTTTTGATAATTTAAAACTTTACGCTTTTCATTTGTATAGAGTGAGGCAAAATGCATTTGTGTGTGCTTTGATTATTCTCATCACATACACGTACTACCCTACAGTTAGGGTAGAGTAGAAAGTGTTGTCTTGGCTTTGTTAGTTTGTAAAATCTATAACACAAAGAGAGTGAGCGTGTAGGCAAAAGATGAATGCAATTGAAACAATAAAAGTTATTGTATTAAGCTTAGTTTTGCAAGTTTCATGCATCTTTGGTTCTTATCATCTGTTTTGCACACATTGAAAATGTTACCACAGGGATCGTTTCAAGTCAAACAAATTTAATAGTGAGTATAATGATAAGGAAAGACTAGCTGATTGAATAAACTACTTGATGACTGACTATAAGAAAGACTGGTCGTGTAAATAAATATTTAAATTGAAAATGAAATCGAAGGTATTTTCTGGCCTTTTTCTAGATGTCTACAAAATGTAATTTACTTTTATGTATTGTTTTTTACTGTTTCTATGATGATGTTTCAAAAGTTTCAGTTGAAATGCCCTTCATTTCTAAGTTGATAACACTTTCTAATATCAATCTTGTGTACAATTTAACGGGCTAAACATTTCTATTCTTATCAGCATCTTGTTTTTGTTAATTCTTTGAATATACAGTGAAACAATTAAGTTTTTTGCCTAGCTTTTTAAAAGAATTTTGTTTTTTGTTCATAAATAAAATTAAAAAAACAAGTAAAAAGTAAATTTATGTTTTTCAATTAAAAATAAAGATTGTGTAAAATGGAAAAACCATGAAAAAGCATTAAAATACAAATTTTGGTGCATTTGTTCTTGCATTTTATTATTTTTCATATTGGTCCTATACCCATCTTAAAGTATACCAATCGACTCAGAATCATTTTCTGAGTCGATTTAGCTATGTCCGTCCGTACGTCCATGTAAACCTGCTAATGCAATTTTAAAGATACTTGAATGAAATTTTGGACAGTCTTTCCAGGGACGAACCCTATTAAAAATGGTTAAGATCGGTCTATTATTTCACCTAGCTCCATACAACTGTACCCCCGAATAGGGCTTGTTATCAAACTACACGCAATTTTGGAGATAATTCAATGAAATTTGGCACATGATCTGCTATTATACCGTAGACGAAGCATATTGAAAATGATTAACATCAGTCCATACAACTGAACCCCCGAATAGAGCTTGTAAACCTTGTAATCAAACTACAGGTCGCATTTTTTATTAGATAATTCATTGAAATTTGGCACATGATCATTTATGGTACTGTAGACGAAGCTTATTGAAAATAGTTAACATCGGTCCATTATTTCACCTAGGCCCCATAGAACTGAATCCACCAAATAGGGCTTTTAAGTTCATAATAATATGTATATAATCGCATCTCGACAAAAAGCTGCAAAACCAAGTTCTATACTAGTCTTGATAATCCTGATGAACTTCATGATTATAGGGCTTCATTTGACCCTAGCCCCTCTAAACAGCCCCCATCAAAATTTTACTAAATATCCACAGATCTTTTAAACAGTAAATGGCTTTAGTATATCTGAGGAAAGGTACAATTCAACTTAAATGCTTTATTATGAAAACTAAATCACATTTTATTCGTATACAGCTCTAGGGTATTATATGATCGTCCTCGCACGACTATAATTTCTTCCTTGTTTTAAATTATTTTTTCAATTACTTTTCATAATTTATTGTTCAAAGGGCACGTGTTACGGATTATATCTTCCAAAATCTTTACTTACCAAAGGCTTGTATCCAAATTTTTAAAATTTATAAAACTTTACATAGACAAATTACTTAGTTGATTCACTGTACAAAGTACAATACATTTTATTGAAATATGACTATATGATAATTGCTTGTAAATATTTCGTTTATTTACTTCGAGTGTATCGTAGCAAAAACATCATATTTTATAAACCGATTTTGAATTAGGAATTATTACTGTTTCTTAAAAAATTATTCAAATTCTGTTTTCTATATGTGAAAGTAGAGATTAAAGTGAGCAATGTTTTTTTAACAAAATGTGATTAGTAAACCAATAATAATTAAATTTCGTTGACCAAGTTAAAAATATAACGTATTTCTAACATCCAAGACATTTAAATCAAATTTGTATTTTATTTTATGATAATTTTTGTACTTTAGGTGAAATAATACTAGTAAAGTTAAATTAGAGAGTCAAATTATAATACGAAAACAAATAATTAATTACGAATAAATACATATGTACATACATATCTTATGTGGATATGATTTTATTTAAATGTTGCTTAAACATAAAAATGTATGTACGTAATTTTTTGGATGTCATTTGACAGTTTGGTTAGGATATAAATTCCGCCCATGTATTTATTGATAAATTGTGTAGGCGTTAGTCTTGGCAGTGTTTGTGATTACATCCTTCATTTATGTTTTTTGTCATCATTTTAAGGCGCGTTTTTGTTTCTTTTCCAACGAATTTCTTATTGTTTATTTGGCTACAAAAACATTTTAATTCATTCTCTTCTGTTATTGTTGAATTAAATGGAAAATATGTCGCCAAAGTAAATGACGCCATAACATTTTGTGCTAGGGTGGGACTATGGAGATTTGAAACAACAAACTTTCAAAACATCAATTGAAATCAACAACCAAAAAAACAATAACAATTCCAACAGCATTTACAAGTTAAACAAATATGTCTTCTTATTTCCAGATTCATTTCTTTTATTTATACAAAAAGTTCTTAAAAATTCTAACGATAAACTACTAACACTAACAACAGCAACATTACAAAAGCAGTAATATCAATGTTGCAGTTAAAATCTACTCCTGATTTCCTACTCCATATTCATTAGAGTGCTCCAAAAAACGAAATTGCAAATTTTACCCGTCCCTCCTCTAGAATTGATCTTTGGATTATATATTTTTGGACCATTTGGTCCACAATTTTGGGGCATTTGTACCATCTTTTTATGTAATATCATTAAAATGGCGGTTTTTGCCAATATTTGTGTTTTTTTCTCCTTTTTCTCAGAGATAAAACCAAAATTTGTTATTGGGATTTAATTTACCCCTTGGGGAATATATATAATATAATGGGCAACGTAATCATTAATGTTATGAATAGAAAAAACTAAAATCTACTGTATAGGATGACGTTTTGTTAAGGCATGTTTTGGAGTTGTACACCGCTACGACGTGTACAACTTTTAAAATTTTTCTATGCACGTTTACGATTCCTTTACAAAAAGGTGCAAAATTCATTGCTAAATGAATTTTAGTAAAATCTGAAAAAATCGATATTTTTCCTTGTAAATGCGCTTGGAAACTTCAAAGCCTTTGCGACACTTGTTAACGTTATCGTATCAGCCTAATTTTTTGCGTGACATAGTTTTACAACCCAACACGGACAATATTTTTCTTCCTTCATACAAGCTTGAATCACTATAATATACATACATATCTCTACAGTATGTGGTAAAAGTAAAATCAAAGTTTGAAAACAAAGGCCAACAGTGAAAAAACATTTCAAATAATTTGCACAAATGGTATTATAATTTAGTGTGGTGATTCCGAATATGGAAAATAAAAAGGTCGTATCACCCGCAAATTCTTCACATTTTCATCTTTTAATCCTTCGAACAATATTAAGGAGGCTTTTAACTATGTATACCCCGAGTCGATAATAACGACTCTAAATGCTTACAGCCTTCATTAAGATATTACTGACTATTTGTCTCCAGTTAAAACAACGCGAGGACGACATACCAAACAACCTATAAGTCTGCAACATAATTGTATACCAACTGATTTAAAGTTTCTGAACAGTTTTAGAAAGAAGAAGGTCAACTTCAAAGCCGATTCAGAAAAATGTTATCACTTCCTTGTTATTTATTTTGTATTATTATTTCATATTCATATATATATTTTTTATATATAGCCCAGGAAGAAAATTGTTTTCTGCGGAATTTTAGGTAGATAAATGAAAATTGTCAATTCTTAGTAACATCTCGTTTATTATGCTTTGTTCACGTTTTGATGTTATTATAATTTCTATAAAGAATTAAATTTCCTACATTTATGTTGAGGAATGACATTTTCATATCTTAATATTTTTAACTTCAATACAGATAATGTCGCACTTTTCACATAGAAGCTTGAAATTCATAATTAATTTCTGTTACATCCATTATTACAGCATTACTCTCTGGCCCATAGTTTAATGTCCGTCTATCCGAAATAGAATAGTCGACATAATCTTCAATGTCAGAAAAATATTTCCAGTAAATTTTATTGAAATTAGACTACTACTTCAACTACAGCGTGTTTTCTTTTTTGAAAATTTAAATTATTTAAAAAAAAATTATGTGTAATTTTATTTATATATAACCATTTGGGAAATTTTACAGGAGACGATAAAAACATCATAAAACTTTAAAATCGGCATTTTTTCCTACTTTTTTCACATATATGCATAAATATAACTCACATCTATCCCTGTGCTAAAACTCAGTAAAAAATTGTGACTCCAATTTGCCAAAATTAATACTTGAAATTTTCCTAAAATGGAATAAGGGCATATATCCATATATTTTAGTTGAAAGTATATATAAATAAATGTTATTTTTATATACTTCCTAATTATTTTATTATATAAAACTTGGACAGCCTCAACATAACAGTGTAGAGCATTATTTGCTAATGTTTCAAGGACATCCTTCATTATCCTTATAAGTAATTAAAACGAAAACCAAAATAAAAATATATATTTTTTAGTATTTTTATACATACATACTTATATGTATTTTTAATTTATTAAACAGGAACACCAAATTAGATATTTCTCTACTAGATTTACATTAAAAACGCATACTATACCAAAAATTCTAAGGAAATGTATTTAAATTTAAGCGTTTTTAATTAATTAATAATTAAAATAAATAACTAAAAACTAATGTAAAGTAATAAGAAACGAACAAAACTTATACATTTATTTGCATATGTCTTCATAAAATTGTTTTGCATAGTTCGGCAAATATTTCACCATTGTTAAAAGTCTTTTTCTTGTTTTCGCTTAAAAGTATTCAAAGGGTGTAAGGACAGTTAAATTTTTCTATATTAAAATTTTTGGTATATTAATCAATCAATTATAGTAATATGCATATAAAAATAGTATAATAACAATAGCATAGTAAAAATTGTACTTAGAAAAATCTTTAAATCGCACCTTATTGCGTTATTGTCAAAATCAGCGAACCACATTATTATCTTAGTTCATTATCAAATTGGATAGAACCTCTTTAACTAAAATAATCCGAAAATAACAAGATATAATAATTTTTTAAAATATAACTATAGTTATGAATATACGCCCTTCTTCTTGTCCACACTTTCATACTTAAATAATTCATTCAATAATAATCTTTTTTGCAATATAATTAAAAAATTAATAAATTTGAAATGTTTTCCAACCATTCTGCAAATTTGGTGCAATTAGAATTAAAATTTATACGATTTTTTACAGAAAAATACATTAAATTGCTAATATTTTTTAACCAAAAAAATAAATAGTATTTAAAAATCGTGCTTTTAAAACTATCTATTTTAGCGAAAAATTTATATTTTTCAATTTATTTTTTTATGAATAGCTGTAAAAAGGTTAGTTTAATATAATTATGCGAAAAAATGCGATTTTGAAAAGGTGGTCTTTACGCCCTTATTCGCATCCATGCTTCAATTATGTATTTTGTATTGGAGGAATTATTGTGAAGTAGAAATTTGTAACCGCTTATGGCCTATAGGCTAGGTTATTGAATATTGTTAAATAAAATAAATAAATAAAATAAATTGTTACAAAATAATTGAAGATAATGTCTGTTTTTATTAAAATTTAGTGGGAATATTAATCAAAATATTTCGATAGTGACCAAAATATTTTATTTTTAAATTATGATCATAAATATAACCTGTGATACCATATGTATGTATGTATGTATGTATGTATGTATGTATGTATGTATGTATGTATGTATGTATGTATGTATGTATGTATGTATGTATGTATGTATGTATGTATGTATGTATGTATGTATGTATGTATGTATGTATGTATGTAAGTATGTATGTATGTATGTATGTATGTATGTATGTATGTATGGATGTATATATGTATATATATGTTTGCACATCTTTTTTATTCACTTAAAAACACAAGTACAGCAATTAAACTCAATACAATATGTTTTTCCCAAATCTCTCTACTAAATTTTGGAGGATAGGTCTATAATTGCCCTTTCTTCCGTACAATTTTAACGCTCATTACTGGCTTAAGTCTATAGGTACAGCGATAAAATTCGACACAAACGATTTTAACAGTAACCAAAATGCCTCTAAAAAAATTATGAGGATTGGTCCATAAAGAAGATAATTTTAATGCTCATTACCGCCTTAAAAATACGAGTACATCGATAAAATCTCGTAAACAAATTTTGTGGGGATCGTTTAATAATTGCTCCTTCAGAAAGAGATTTTTCCGCTTATAACTGGCTTAAAAATATGAGTGCAGCAATGAAATTCATCAAAAATAAGTTAAATACGAAGGGAAAACTGTATTCTTTATCTTAAGGTTAAATTGACAGTTTTCATACAAAAAATTTTTAAGCCAGCACAATAACTTTCGGTTAAACGATAACCGGACGTGGAGTTAACGGGGCTAAAACAAATGGGTTATTTATTTTGGATATTGTAGTTTACTGCTTTTAAGTGACTTCCGACAGGTATTTATGTTTTTAGATAAGCTTTAAATTCAAGAAAAAACAATTTGGATAATTGCTGCTATCCTAGGCTCAAGTATAAAATCAGTTTATTGTCAATAAATCGTTAAAAAATAAAGAAATAAAGATTACATTCGAAAAATTATCTGCGACTAGTTTTACTGTTCGCAAAAATATGCTAATGACTTGAAAATAACCCCTTTATATGTTTTTGCAAATTTGTTTAATTAATAATCTATTATTCAAATCAAGATTAAAAACAGTTATTTTGAAACATAAATGTTTATTTTGAAAATGGTGTAAATGTCTACATACATACGTATGTATGTGTGTTCACTACATGCAAATAAGAATGAAATATTGTTTATTAATATCTCGAATACCCTTTCGTTTGTGTTGGTGGTAAATGGAGTATGAGCAAATTAAAGGAGTCTTGATAATGTATGTCGTTAATAAGTGAACATAACCGTTATAATGTTCTAACAACATATGTGAATGCAATTACACATATCCTCACCCGAAATTATTGTAATTTTATAGTACACGTTCGTTGGATGATGATTTCATAAATTTTGATTTTTAATTAAATTGTCCAATTTACTTTCAATTTTAGAAAGTAACATTTTCGTTCATATAACTAACAATAATCGCCACATTTGGTCCATAAGAAAATAACTTCCAAAAAAGCATAAAATATTTAAAAATGCGCTAAAAATTTAAAATATAATAAAAAAATATATGAAAATTTGGGGGAGGTGCTTCGCTCACTTATTAAATAACTATTCAAAGACGTAAATCTCGGAAACTGGAACAATTTGAATCCTCAAATTTTGCACGGAAAACATTGATGGCTACAGTGAAAGAAAAAATTTATTATCAGTTTATCTTCAAAAGTTTTAGAGTTAAAATCTTCGTGGCAAAGAATGTGCTCCAGAGTTTCACTGTTCCCTCCACATGCTCTACATACGTCTGGATCCACCAATTTTGCATAAACGTGCTCGTAATCCTATGTGTCCACTCAGAACACGTACTATCATAATAACTTCAGACTTGCTCATTTTGAGGAGATTTTTCGTCTTGCTCTCATCAGGATCACCCCATAGGATTTTCGTGGTTCTACCACGAAATAAGACCCCAAGAGGTCTTATGGGATCCTCTCACCCATATTTTTAGTTCAGCTTTTGTTGCGTCGAATGGTTTTGCGTTTGTCAGTTTAACTGCCTTGAGCTCCCTTCCCTTTAAAGCTATTACATTTGCTCTTTCGTTACCGACTACTCCCTAGTGGGATGGTATCCATATGATGTGAACCTTGCCTCTGGGAGAGTATTCAGTTAAAGCTTTCTTACAATCCAAAGTACTGAAATATTTTTTTCGCTAAAAGTTTGTAATTTCTGAAATATATTTATACATTTTTAAATTGGAAAGGGCTTTATATGTTGATATGATGTCTGTCCCTCAATGTTAACATCTTTGATATAATTTGATGAAGTTTTCCCTGGAAATGCATGGTATCTCATATCTACGATACAAATATTGCGACGAAACTGATTAATCATAGTCTCAGGGTTTCAACTATTTTAAAATTTGGTCTGATAATATTGAAGAGAAACAGCTACTAAAGTTATAGAGTACTTTAGTAGCTGTTTTCTACAACTTTTATTTGATGCATTTTCTGTAGTAAGCAGTAAGTTACAGACAGTATTTGTCATTGAAATAAGTTCTTAAGTTCAAGTTAATACCAAATCTTTGCTGGGTTGTTCGTTATTGTTATTATTTAAAGATTGGATTTTATTATTTACTTATGTTGCTTGAATCAATGAACTTATGGTTTAATTTTTTCGATAATTTATTTTAATTGAGTTTGAGATGATGATAATTTTCTTATTATGCTATTTTTGAAAAATGCAACGATTTTAATTTTGGTTTTGTTGTGGTTGTTGTCTGCTGCAAAATTTTTATGATGTCTGTTGTTGTTGCGTTTAATGGTCTTCTTGAGATGCATTCATTCATGCAAATCTTAAACTTAGTTTCAATTTGGAAAAGTACTGATGTACTCTTGTGAAGTAGAGTAAATAAATCTTTTATGTCCCAATGCTTGTATGGGTTTGTTTGGATGTTAAAACGTTATACGTACATATATGAGGGCATGCATGAAATATTCACGTATTGATAAGATGGTCGAACGGTAAGCGAATCTCAAGGTGATAATTCGAATGCATTCATAGGCGACGTTGAGAAACATCTGTTTGCTTACAATAAATAAGGGTCATGTATGTCTGATAAACTTCTAATAAAAGTGCAGTATAAATATGAGATGCTTTGTCGGTATAGAGTATGATTTCGCAAGATGAAGTCGTTCACAGCAGTTGCGGTAATTGCTTTGGCAATTTTTGCCTTGGCCTCCTCCAAACATATTGAGTCCAAAGTGGCGGATAAGGACTTTTTGGTTAAGCAGAAATTTTTGCTTGACGTTTTGCAGCATGTTTATCAAGATGACGTTTTTGTAAAAAAGTACGATGCAAGCTATGTCAATTATAAGCCCTGGGAACATGTAGAGGACTACAATGAGATAGATTTGATCAAGGATTTCTTTGATTTATGGCAGCACAAACCCTTCTATGATGATGAGATTTTCTCTCCTATCTACGAACGCCACGTTGAATACGCTCACTACCTCGCTCGCTTGTTCTATTTTGCTAAGGATTGGAATTCCTTTACCCATGCCGTCTATTGGGCACGCATGCATGTCAACAAACAATTATTTATCTATTCCTTGACAGTAGCTAGTATTCACCGAGAGGATTTGAGAGGAATCGTTTTGCCAGCTATCTACGAAATTCTACCATGGCACTTCTTCGATGTTGACACTATAGAGTTGGCTGAGAAATATAGAATGCACGGATTCCACAATGTTAAGAAATTGGACAATCTTTATAATGTGGTAATAAAGTCTAACTATAGTAATATTTATGGTGATGTAAACTATGACCACAGCTTGGCCTACTTTTTGGAAGATATTGGTTTCAATGCATTCTATTACTATTATAACATCGACTATCCCCATTGGGCCAATGGCCCGGTCGGCCATGAGTTGCATAAGGATCGCCGTGGTGAATTTTATCTATTCTTGCACTGGCAATTATTGGCTCGTTACTATTTAGAACGTTTGTCAGTTGATTTGGGTGAAATTCCACACTTTAACATTTACCAGCCTTACGAAAATGGTTACTTCAGTAATTTACACTACTACAAGGGTGTTAGTTTTCCCGACCGTGATAATCACTACAACTTCTACTATGAAGACAACTACCAATACGCCAAGGATATTGAATACTTTGGTGCTCGTTTGGCTCATTATGTCGATACCACCAATGATGACTACTTGGTAGCTGTCGACAAATTGGGCAACATGATCCAAGGCAATCCCGATTCCGTTAACTTTAAAAAGTACGGCAGTTTAGACCATCTATACCGTGAATTGGCTAATGAAGGTCGTCCCTATGGCAAATATGGCGAAACTCTACCAGCCGTACTCATGCATTACGAAACATCTTTACGCGATCCCTTGTTCTATTCCATCTACAAAGACATCGTTTCATACTATTGGCGTTTAACATCAATTTACCCTGAATACAAATCTAAAGATTTGGAATTCCCAGGAGTTAAAATCGATCACATACACATGCCAGATGGACTCACTACATACTTCGAATACTTTGATGCCGACATCAGCAACTCTGTGAACGTTGAAGTTCCCAACTCAGAAAGCTCAGCCGATGCTCTTTTCAAGTTCGGTCGCAACTCACAATTACATGGACAAAGCTTTATTATAAAAGCTCGTCAATTACGTTTAAACCACAAACCATTCGAATATACTTTGGACATTACATCAGATAAGAGCCAAAAGGCCATTGTAAAGGTCTTCATTGGTCCGAAATATGATGAAAATGGTCATCTGATACATTTGGAAGACAACTACATGAACTTCTTCGAATTGGATCACTACGTTGTGGACTTGGTTGACGGTGCCAATCACTTGAAACGTAGCTCTGATGACTTCAATTGGTATGTCAGTGACCGCACTACCTACTTGGAGCTCTACCAAAAGGTCATGGATGCTACCAATAGCGACTACAAATTTCCACTTAATCAGGATGAAGCTCATTGCGGTATACCCCAACGCATTATGTTGCCTAAGGGAAAGAAGGGTGGCATGTCATTCCAATTATTCTTTATTATTTATCCATACCATGCTCCTGAAGTTCCACAATACTCAACGTATGACCCAGTTATTTCTTGCGGCATTGGCTCTGGTAGTCGTTTTATTGACGCTCTACCCTTTGGATTCCCTTTTAATCGTCCCATCCACCACGACTATTACTTCAATGTTGACAACATCAAATTCTATGATATTAAAATCTATCACAAAGACGATCACACCAACGTGGTTTAAAAATTTATCCTGAAGGCAATTTATTGTAATTTAATAAAATAAAACATTTGTTACATAAATAAAATTTAAATAAAATAAAAATTTACATTTTTTGAAATTGTTAACAAATTTACATAGATAATTTGGGGAAAGATGGCCGTTCTAGTAATAAGAGATTAGAGAAACTATAAGAACCAGTATCATAGAACAATGGACACAAAAATTTTTGAAAAAAATGTGTGTAAAATGAACTAATTACTAAAGTTCTTACATTTGGCGAACTACAACAGAAGGAAGTCCTCAACTTTTGAACAAGAGACTTTAGTTTCAATATGAACATTTGGTTAAATAACAAGATGACTAGCAATAGTGGGCGTGGTGCTCCCGTTATGACAAATAAATAGATTCGGATGGGCAAATAAAACACATTTTAAACTACTTTTACATAATCATACCTTTATTTAGTTTGTTTTTTTAATATATTTTTTTGAACATATATTTTTTACTTGTTTGTTTTGCACACAATCATCGTGAAAAAGGAGTCCTGATTTTATTTTCTAACCACTCTAAGCAGCAAACATTTATTAAATCAAGATCCTTAACTTAAAGTAAATTATTTTATTTCTTATGTTTTGGGGAAAATATAATTTCTGTTTTGTCTCTCGGTTGTTCACGGTTACTTTTTCAGTAATTAATATAATTGATTTTAGATTTTGGTTTCTTTTAAAATTACTTTTCCTACTTATACAAATAACATTTCTAGAATAGTTTGATTTTGTTTGATTTCTTCTTGGGGGTTAAGGATTTCATTTGGGCTAATTTTTTTGGAGCAGGAGAGGGGTGGTTGTGTGTTTATTTGTGAATTATTATTATATATTATATAGTTTTATTTTGTTTATAAGTACCTGTAGTGTTTTTTCATCTTTTTACTTTTATTTATTTATTTTTATTTATTTATTTTTTTTTGATTTAATTTACATGTAATTTTTAATTGTTTGTATTTTACCTTTTTTATTAATTTAGTAAATGTTTTTTTATTTGTTTGACATAATTTGATCTTGATCTCAGTTTTAAATTTATTTAATTTTGTTTTTTTATTATTATTGTTGGTAAAATTACGTATAATCAAATGTCTTTTATTAATTTTGCAGACAATTTTATTTTTTAAGGATAAACAAACAATTTTAAAAAAATATAATAAATGCATTCATTGTCTTTTTATATTTTTATTATTTTGTTAATTTTTTTATTAGTTTATTGTTTTTAAATTGCAACATTTTAAAAATTCGATTTTTACAAAATAAAAATATTCGTTTAGCTTAAAAAAATTTCCTTATTTTTTATTTTTTTTTTTACAAATTTTCTTTTTAAAGAAATTGTTAATTTTCGTTCTTATGTAAAAACTTGTAGAATTTGGTATTTGAATCGTTACTTGTATGAATGTATGTGTATTTGATTGAATTATATAATCAGTGTGTCGATTATTTAATGTATGTTTGTGTGAGTAGGTCTTTTTTACAATTTAGTTATTTGTTTTATATGTATATACATAGAAAGCTTGTACATATGTACATTCATATGTATTCTAACTTAGTTTTTATTATCTTTTTAATTATATAAATATGTATTTTTAATTTATTTTGCCTTGGAATTTTAATATTTATTATTTTATTAAAGTTGTAATTTAATTAGTTCTACTTGTTAGTTTTTCACTCTTCAATTGTTGTTTTTTTTTACAATTTGACACAATTTTCTAATGGAAATTGAATTTTATTTTTGTTAAATTGTTTTATGGCAGACGGTTATTGTTTTTTATAATTTAAAATAATTCAGCACTCTACTTTATGCAAGAATCTTAAACAAGGCTGGATAACAGTAAATATATATACATATATTTTTTAAGTTGGAAACACCAATTCACAAAGTTTCCACATTAAAAGGATGTGGACATTTTTTATGAGGTGGTTATAAAATAAATTTATCTGTATACTGTTAATACGGTAATTTTTTTATAAGTTTATAATTTTAGTTTTCCTTTTTTATATGAAAATGTATAAAGAACAAATTTATTTTAGGAAATTTCATTCAAAATGTTTTTCGAAATTCCAAAAATAATTAATTTTGAACTATTGTAATTTTTCGAATAAAATTGTATATTTTTGAAATTTTCAGACAACAGAGTCAAACAACGATTTCGATTGGTTCAATCTGCTTTTATGTATTTAGAAGGTCGACTTGTATACACTCATATGTATATTATACATACATATACATATTTTAATCACTTGTTGAATTAACATAAATACTTTGTTTTTGATCATTTTATTTTTTGTTTTGTTCTTTACAAATTATGTATAAAAATTAATTAAACAATTTTATATATTAATACGTAAAATATTAATAATATTATTTTTAATATTAATTAATTTTTTGTTTTGTTTATCAAACAACATAAATAAAAATTATCTCACTAATTTCCAATCTCCCTCTTATTATTGAATGTTTATTATTTATTTAAGTTTTTCTCACAATTTATTCTATTTATTTGCATATTGTTTCAATATTTTATTTGTGTGTGTGTATTTCTGTGTATATATGAGTTTTTGTATTATACCTATTTCTATGGTTTTCATTTGTTATAAATTTAATTTAATTTATTTTTTCATTTATTTATTGAATACAACAAAACAGAGTATGGTTGTTGTTGCTTTTATATTATTAAACATTTATAAACAATCAAGACCATTTGGTCACAGTTGACGCCGATGCCGTTGTTGGTGCGCAGCAATCAATGATACACTATGACTCCAACTACTGCTGCAGAGGAAACATATAAACACAAATGCTACGGGCAAAAGTATATTTGCTGTTGCTGTCAACTGTGTTGTTAGTGTTATTGTTTTTGCTATTCTAGTAGCTCCTCCCGTTAAGGCGGAATTGTCTGGATCACCATTTAAATGTTTTGAACCCTCGAGCCCTAAGAGATTAGGTGAAATTGTTGTGGGTGGCCCTATACTTAGCATTAAACGCTGCTGTACATTTTTGTGAAAAACATGTAATATCGACACTTCGCACAGTAGAAGAATACTAGTTTGATATTTGGGAACGGCTTGGAAAAAGCCCTGCAGCACCTGGCTGTGTGGGTAAATTTCAAGGGAGGAATATGTTGCTGATCCCTCATATGTATCCTGCGTTATTCGTTGGAATGGTGTTTTATAAACCTAAAATTATTAAAATAGAAACATTTAGTCGAAACAATGTAGAAATAAATTAGAAAAATTCTTGATTAACGAAATTTTTATAAAATTCATAAGATTGAAATATTGTTTAAAATAATTCTAACCAAATTTACCAAAGTAACGATGACTATTAGATAACAAAATGAAAATTGCCTCATATATTATTAGGCTTACCATCTATAATAAGCCATCAACTTGCTCTAATATAAGCAACCTGTTTTAAATTGAATTAAATATTAATAACCCTTTAATTTTTTAACTTCTTAATATTAAAAAATGAAAAAAATAATTTTAAATTGACGTTTAATTTTCATAAAATATGGAGGGAATATTATCGTGAATATCTGAATTGTGACTTGCATTTTTGCAAATTAACAACTGCGACACTATCTGAAATTTTGAATAGAAAGACATTTCACCATATAGTGATTCTGAGATAAAACATAAAGAAAGTTATAAATTACGTACAAATATGTCAAATTTTTATCTTTTAGGTATTAAAAAATATCCGTGCGATATTAATATAACTCAAAATAAGCGAAATATTAAAAAAAATTATTTTTGTAACTGTTAAAATTGATTGAGATCATAAAGATACATCACATTTTTATTTTGGAAGATTTAAGAAGTCACGAATAATTTTCGATTAAACCTTATTTAAAATATAATATTTTTGGTAATGTTCCAGCTTTCAAATAGTAACTGGAACATCATATAAAAACAATTTACATTTTTAACAACAATTTATACATATTATGTATTTTTTAAGGAGCAACGAAAAATTGCTTTAATGTTTGACTATTTAAATTCCTAAGTTAACTGTAAATTAATTTGAATTTCTTAACTAATTAAGATATTAATGTATTATAATTTTAAATAATAATCAAACTCACCTTTCTTCCATTAATATACCAAGTAATGTTTGCTGACGGATATGAAGGGCCAATCGTACAAACGGCCTTAAAGTTGTCATTTGCCGTTATGACTTTCTTATCTACTTGCATGGTGGGATCATCTTTTGGCAATTCAATAACCTGCATATGAGCAGATCGTATATCGGTGTGAAAAAGCGGAGCATCTTCTGATACTTCGCACTGATAATTTCCGGTCAATTCACGTGTAACTCCTTTGAGAGTAACAGAGGTGGCATCAGAATTTGTCAACTATAAGACAAAGTAATTTTGGGATTAAAATATTTGAAAATATACATGTAAGTATATATGTATAATCATAATAATAAATTAGATAAAAATGTTTTCTTCTAAAAAAAAAAACAACATTAGTCTTAAAATGGGATTAAAATTAAACATTATTCATACGAAAATGTTAATTATTTTTATTAATGCGAACATTTATAAATCAATAAAAAATAACGAAAACTCATAGGGCGAATCTTTAGGTTAAGAATTAGGGGTTAAATTAAAATTATTCCTCGAAAGTTGTTTTTGAGTACTCAATTAGTTAATTTTATTATACCCACCATCATATTGATTTTGTCATTCCGTGTGTAACACATCGAAATATTGCTTTAAGACCCCATAAAATATATATATTCTGGGACCTCGTAAGATTCTAAGACGATCTAGCCATGTCCGTCTGTCCGTTTGTCTGTTGTTGGCACGATAGCGTCCACAAAATAAGAGATATTGAGATGAAATTTTCCCAAAATATATTGATCAGAAATGTTTGGTGTTGAAAATGGGCAAAATCGGTCAACGATTTCACATAGCCCCCATACAACTGTACCCCCCGGAATATTGTATAAATTGCTTCAAATATTCACCAATTCGTTGTTTATGAAGCAAATACCACAAAATTTCGCATAGGTCAGTTTTTTGACGTCTGAAAAATATTTCTGCATTATGGCGGACATAGGACCATATTTGGCTCTACCCCCATATAAGGTCCCCTTTAGAAAATGACTAAATAGCTGATTACTGGCTTAAAAATGGGAATATAGCGATGAAATTCGACACACATAAGTTTCATGCAAGTCAATATCTCTCAATCAAATTTTATGTATATCGGTTTATAATTGACCCTACCCCCCATATAACGTCCCCTTCAAAAAATGACTTTAACGCTCATTACTCGATTAAAAATACAAGTATAGCGATGAAATTTGACATAACTAAGTTTTTTACTAGCCAAAACCTCTATGAAATTTTATGTGGATCGGTCCATAATTGACCCTACCCCCCATATAAGGTCCCCTTCAGAAAATGACTTTAACGCTCATTACTGGCTTAAAAACGGGAATATAGCGATGAAATTCGACACACATAAGTTTTATGTAAGCCAATATCTCAAAACCAAATTTTATGTATATCGGTCCATAATTGACCCTACCCCCCATATAACGTCCCCTTCAGAAAATGACGTTAACGCTCATTACTCGCTTAAAAATACAAGTATAGCGATGAAATTTGACATAAGTAAGTTTCTTACTAGCCAAAACCTATCTATGAAATTTTATGTAGATCGGTCCATAATTGACCCTACCCCTCATATAAAGACCCTCCATAAATTACTTGCTTAAAAATACAACTAAAGTGATGAAATTTAACAGAAGTAAGTTTATACTAGCCAAAATCTCTTTACCAAATTTCCTAAAAGTAAGTTTTATACTAGGCAATATCTCTCTACTAAATTTTATGTGGATCGGTCCATAGTTGACCCTACCTCCCATAAGAAGTCCCCCCATCAATTTTTTAATGCTCATTACTGGCTTAAAAATCGGATTATAGCAATGAAATTATACAGAAGTAAGATTTATACAAGTCAAAATTTACCAAATTTTATGTGGATCGGTTCACAATTGACCCTTCCCCCCATATAAGGCCCCCTTCAGAAAACGACTTTAATGTTAATTATGGGCGAATATAGCGAAGAAATTTGACATAAGTATGTATCTTAGGAACCAAAACCTTTTCAGCAAATTTTATGTGGATCGGTCTATAATTGACCATACTCCCCCATATAAGGTCCCCTCCATAAAACTACTTTAACGCTCATTACTGCCTTAAAAATACGAGTATAGCGATGAAATTTCACAGAAGTAAGATTTTCACAAGCCAAAATCTCTTTACCAAATTTTATGTGGAACAGGCCTTAATTGACCCTAACCCTAACATAAGGTCCCACTCAGAAAATACTTTAAGACCCATTACTGGCTTAAAAATACGAGTATAGTAATAAAATTCGACTCAATTAAGTTTCTTGCCAGTCAAAAACTCTTAACCTAATTTTATGTGGATCGAGCTACCTACATTAAAAACACGAGTAAAGCAATAAAAAACAAGTAAAGCGATGAAATTCGATATAAACCTGACCTGTAGGAACTAAGATCGTTCTACAAAATTTTACGGAGAACGGTCTATAATTGGCGCTACCCCCATATAAGGCCCCTTCAGGAAATGACTTTAAAGCTCAGTACTGGCTTAGAAATACTATTAGATTTATGAAATTCAACATAAACTAGTTTCATGTAAGCTAATATCTCTATCTCTTTTATAGGAACCGAAATCACTCTATCAATTTTTATGAGGATCAGTCCCCCATATAAATTCCGCCCCAGAAATGACGCGAAAAATACGAATACCGCAATGCAACTCGACATAAAACAATTTTGATTTAAAATCTCACGACCATACTTTAATGCTCCTTAATGGCTTCAAAATACAAGTAGATCGATGAAATTTTAAACAAATAAGGAACTGAAATCTTCCTACAGACTTTAATGAGAATTGGTCCATATATGTATGTATAAATACCCCTACTCGCTATAAAAATTAGCACTGTCAATAGTAAAACCCCCATTAATGGACCTCTTTCAAATGTTACCCTCATTAATATCGATATATAATAATAAAATATTCAAAATATCAAAGTTCATTTATATAACAGTGATTTGATGGTGGGTATAAAAGATTCGGCATAGCCGAATATAACACTCTTACTTATTTGCTAGTTTAAGCGCCCAATGGAGGTGGTTTAAACTTGAGCAAGAAATACAAATGTGTAAACAGCTGATGCAAAAAAAAATAACACAATTTTTGTTAAAATATACATAAAAATTATTGATTTATCGATTAATATAAAATATAGGGACTTTACAATATATATCTTTTGTTTTAACTTTAACAGTCCTCATTAATTTTCATATTACATTTACAATTGTCTTCTTTTTTATAAAACATGCCTTGCTTTGATAACAAACATTTTCTGTTGTTTTGCATGACAACACTGCGAAGTTTAATCTTGTACTCAAAAACATCAAAGGGGATTAACATCAGAATCAAATTATTTTTAGTTTAACTAATCTGATTATAAATTGATTGTCAACTCAAAAACCCGCTCTTAATATATTGAAATCATCATCATCATCATATATATATAAATACGCAAAGCCAAAACGATTTTCTTGATTCTGTTTTTGTTTAATACATATATATATATATATATATATATATATATATATATATATATATATATATATATATTATATATATATATATATATATATATATATATATATATATATATATAATTATATATATATATATTATATATATATATATTATATAATATTATATATATATATATATATATATATATATTATATATATATATATTATATATATGATAAAAATCGGTTCAGTATTTTCGGAAATATAAGTGTTTAAAGTTTCTACCAATACACAATCACACAAACATGGGCTCGAATTAAAAAATAGAAAACAAAATAAGAATGCAAAACAACAACACTGCATATTTTTCATTTTAGAAAAAAGAGAGGAGAGTGTAAAAACAGGTTACTTCTCTGTTGATGTTTTCTTTTTCTATTTGGCAGTGATATTTTTGTTGTTGTTATACCCTTCACCTTCGTGAGAAGGGTATATAAGTTTGTCATTCCGTTTGTAATTTCTATAATATAATTTTCCGACCCTATAAAGTATATATATTTCGGATCCTTATAGGTAGCGGAGATGATTAAGCCATGTCCGTCTGTCTGTCCGTCTGTCTGTCTGTCTGTATGTTTGTTGAAATCAATTTTTAGAAGACCCCAGATATCTGCGAGATCCGAATCTTCCATAATTCTATCAGACATACGACCGGCAAGAACGCTATTTAAAATCAGCAAAATCGGTCCATAAATAACGGAGATATGAGCAAAAAACCGAGACAACCTCTGAAAATTTCATATAAAATTTAGATTTTTTATTCATGCTCAGACAGAAACTGCAAAAAACAAAAACAAAATACATAACAATACGGTAAATATTGTTATTGTAATTTGTTTATAAAAGCAAAGCAGAGCAAGAGTAGCAGAGCGAGAGCAGCACTAATGTTTTGTTATTAGCTAGAAATATGAAATTAAGTATGTAGAGCCTGGATTTAGTGAGAACCTATAAAAGGGGACTTTCTGGTACTTTTTCGTTCTTCAAAAGGTATTTTTTGAAATTTCTATAATATTGAACCTAGAAACATGAAATTAAGTATGCATGGCCCGGATTAAGTGAGGACCCAAACAAGGGGAGTTTTTGGTACTTTTTCGTTTTTCAAAAGGTACTTTTTGCAATTTCTACAATATTGAACCTAGAAACATGTAATTAAGTATGTATGGCCCGGATTAAGTGAGGACCCATAAAAGGGGACTTTTTCGTTGTTCAAAAAGTACTTTTTGCAATTTCTACAATATTGAACCTAGAAACATGTAATTAAGTATGTATGGCCCGGATTAAGTGAGGACCCATAAAAGGGGACTTTTTGGTACTTTTTCGTTCTTCAAAAGGTACTTTTTGCAATTTCTACAATATTGAACTTAGAAACATGTAATTAAGTATGTATGGCCCGGATTAAGTGAGGACCCATAAAAGGGGATTTTTTGGTACTTTTTCGTTCTTCAAAAGGTACTTTTTGCAATTTCTACAATATTGAACCTAGAAATATGTAATTAAGTATGTATGGCCCGGATTAAGTGAGGACCCATACAAGGGGACTTTTTGGTACTTTTTCGTTTTTCAAAAGGTACTTTTTGCAATTTCTACGATATTAAACCTAGAAACATGTAACTATGTATGTATGGCCCGGATTAAGTAAGGACCCGTAAAAGGGGACTTATTGGTACTTTTTCGTTTTTCAAAAGGTACTTTTTGCAATTTCTACGATATTAAACCTAGAAACATGTAATTAAGTATGTATGGCCAGGATTAAGTGAGGACCCATGAAAGGGTACTTTTTGGTACTTTTTCATTCTTCAAAAGGTACTTTTTGAAATTTCTATAATATTGAGCCTAGAAACATGTTATTAAGTTCGTATATCCCGGATTAAGTGAGAACCAGTAAAAGGGGACTTCTTGGTACTTTTTCGTTCTTTAAAAGGTACTTTTTACAATTTCTACAATATTGAACCTAGGAACATGTAATTAAGTTTGTATGGCCCGGATTAACTGAGGACCCATAGATGGGGACTTTTTGGTACTTTTTCGTTCTTCAAAAGGTACAAAAGGCTTTAAACACATCATGGTGAAGGGTATATAAGATTCGGCACAGCCGAATATAGAACTCTTACTTGTTTTTAATACAATTTTTATAATATTTTGAAAATAAGATTTTATTCTTTTTGGTAAATTGTGAATGTAATAATGGTATATTATGATGTGTAATACAAAAGGATTTTGGTGTTTGACCTGGGAAAACATTGGTGGGACAATAATTCTACATAAATGTTACTTTTTAGGAATTTTAATGATGAACAAAAACAAAGCCTGTTAAAACATAAGTAAGAAAGTATAGTTGGTCATGTCGGTACATAATTCACCGTAATATATGAATCAGTAGTGCATGTTTAAACTGTGAGGAATTGAAGGGAAGACTCTTTTGTGCTATTCTAACCAATTAGGAAAAAGGCGGTTTAAGAAATATTAGTGTAAAGTGAAAACTGTAATTTATATGGTTATATGTACATATGTTTTATAAAAATAGAAAAAAGATGAAACTGGTCAAATACAAATCATGTTTTCTGGGTTAATGGCTGCCCATTTGGTTTAGTATTTACGCTTAAAGCTCTTTGCTTAAAGGCCTATAGTAGTACAACTTTATAGAATATCTACTGTTAAATTTTATTAACATTTATTAAAATTCATTTTTTTAAGAAGTTTTTTTTCGAGTGTTATAAGGGAGATTTCATACAACATGAACCTGAAGGGTTGACTTTTTATACTAAAAACAGCAAAATAAAACGTATTTATTTCTTATAAAGATAATATATACGTGTTCCAAAATATCATTCCGATCTAAAGTTTTATTAATTTAGTAAAAATATTTATTAAAATTAAAAAAAAAAACGCAATTATTTAAAACATCAAACTTTAAAATTAAAAGTGTTCTTATTCCAAAAAATTCTTTTTACTTCATTTAAAAAACGGACATAATTCCACTTTCGATCGGGATGGAATCCTGTTATAGTTCTTATAGCAATAATTGCAAATTTAATGACTTCAGAAGTAGTGAATTGGAATCAAATAAAAACAAGTAGGAAAGTATAGTCGGGCATGGCCGATCATATTTTACCCTACACCATGAGTGTATTTTTAAAATTTTTATATTTCACAAAGAAACTTTTATGTTGAATATCACCTTAATTCTAAAGTATTTGTGGAATTTATTGATAAAATTTTTTTTATAAATGAGGCTTTATATAGAATATAGGTCAAACATGGAGCGACCCTCATTAAATTTGGGAAAAGGGTATAATTTTAAATAACAGTTTGTTTTGTTGAGTTTCAATGCGATACAAATAGTTACAAGTCAATTTTAGAAGTTTGAGACATTTCTTGAAGGGGGGTTTGTATGGGGGCTAGGGTCATATTAGGGCCGATCATTACGAAAATCTGCAGTGTTATTTATTATAAAACTTATTTGTGCCAATTTTTAGAGAGATAATAGTATATTTGACGTTATTATGGCATAAAAATCTCAAATCGGGAGGTACGGTTGTATGGGGGCTAGGTGAAATAATGGACCGATTTCAACCATTTTCAATAGGATTCGTCCCTGTGCCAAAAAAAAACATGCTTGGTTCAAATTTCATCAAATTATCTTGAAAATTGCGGCCTATACCTTGTGCACAAAATTTACATGGACAGCCAGCCCGACGGACGGACATGTCTTAATTGACTCAAAAAATGATTCTGAATCGATCGTATACTTTAAGGTGGGTATTGGACCAACTATAGTGGTGTAGGGTATAAATATGAATAACGTATGTTAAAATAATTATTACTTCTGTAGGTTACAAAGGAATAGTGCTGGAAAGATTCCAGATTGTTTACGACAAACTGTTCATGAAGGGGCATGGGTGATTGTTGGAGGAATTGGCAGATTGTTAAACATAGGTCTTAATTTGAAACTGGGAGGCGTTTAAAAAACTTGGATGAGAATGAACAAAAATCAAAAGATGAAGAACTCAAACAGTATTATGTCAGGAATGAAAATATCATATTCTAAGTTTTGAATAGATTTTATTGGACATTTTTGTAGAGAATAATAAATAGAAAGAAGTAATATTCGTTGATTTGCTTTTAAAAAAGTTCAAATAAATTTGAAAGAAGAATAAAATCTTTCTTTCAGGATTAAACTAAAATGTATCACATTTTCTTAAATAATACGTTGATCAAAGCAAGTTATACTTATTGATAATAGCAACTACGAAAATACGGTTTTTGTAGCATATGTATGTATATAATCTTTCCTTTAATGATTCCGGTCGAATTTCGACCGCGGCACGAACTCTAGTTTGTATAAAACAAATTATTTAGTAAAAAAGTGCCTTTGTTCGAAAAAGTCGTCAGTTATGATTAACACTGTCCTGTACGCATCATCGATGATGTCTTGAAGACTTGGCCAACAAAGATATGTATTTGTAAATTAAATTTCAATTATATGTATGTATCTTGTACATGTATATTAGTTATTGGACCTGAACTGAAAATAATTTTTTTTGGATTAGGTCAAAGAATTTTCATGTTATTATTATGAAATTAAAACTTTTTTTCAAATATTTCTAAATACTAAGTTGGACACATAATGAATACTGCATGTAAAACGAAGTACTGGATTCCTACACATATTTTTAAACCAATACACATTAACGCAATTGTACATAGATACAAGCATATGTATGTGCATATTTACATCATCACAAATTCGGATGTGCGGTGACCGCGAACGAACCCTTTATCAATTTTCGATAACTTAATTAAAGCAAATTGAAATTTGGTCAAAAGCGTTGTCTTCTTTTGTCCATATTTGTGCTTGTAGTCTTTTTTTTCTATTTTGGAAATGTCAAACCAACCACCCCATGATTGTGAATGAGCCGCATAAGTGGTCACCATATAAATGCAGACATCATGTTTTCTACGTCATACTTATATGCAAAAAAATCTAAAAAAAAAACGACAAATGTCATGCACTGTACAATTCTATAAAAATATTGGATATTTCTGATTTAATCCGAAACAACATTTTTTGTGAGATTCTATATTTTTTCACTATATTATTGTTGTGTTGTAATAGCGAGAATTGATGTAGATGCAATCCTGTATTGAATCTACACATCAACATGTACAATGCCAACAGGCGTTTGGTCATATTGGCGAAAAAAGGAACATGGTTATCAAACGAAAAAAAAAATCAAAATATGAATATTATGCATACAATGCGCTTACCATTCCTATGGCAATATTCAAAGTACAAAATACAATAAAAACTTAAAATATACAAAAATTTAAAGCCAGATGGCGAACAGTGCAGTAGTTCTAATACTTGAATAATTATGTAAAAATATTTTGTAAATAAGTTAACTTCTAGTTAAATTAAATTTGAAATGTAATTAATTTTTACAGTTGCTTACAGATTCTTGAGCTAACTTTTAAGAAATCAACTTTATGATGATTGAAAGGTTATGCAGAGTCTGACAATTGTTTGTTAGGTTATGTTCGAAATTATGGCCCTTACACAACAATGTTTACTAAAAAAGTAATAATTACAATATAAAATATTATATTTTGCGTTACATTGTGGGTGTTTTCAAATTTAAATGAATTTGAATAATTTAAATGCCTATATCACATATACATACATATTTATGTACATATAGAATTTCGATGTACATTCGTATATATTTAACCAGTAGTTCGACTTAGAGTCAATGCATCCGAAAAAGACAGCTCATGTTTTTGAAGGACTTGTGAAATTTTGTTTTTTTAAAAATTTAAGGTTTGGGGGGGGTGGATTAGGAAATTTGACTTCTTCGTCGGACAAGGGTTCCACCTAGACACCAATTGTCACATGGACAATTGGTGTGTAGGTGTAACCCTAAGTAGTGTGTTAAATAGGTAGTTCGGGACTGTCTGAACGAGCTGCTGGGTAAACATTGATAGTATCGTTGTATATGTGCTGCACATAAGAATGCAAGTATTTGTATTTTGTGCAAATGTGTTTCTGGTAACGCTTGTTGTCATCTGCAACTGATATCTACCGCTGTCAAGTGACATTTTATCCGATTCAAGTAGTAGTGATACAAGTAGTCTACACTTGAATAATATTGAAAATGCAAATTTATGGAAAAGTCATTAACACACACATAAAGACTTGTACACTCGCGATGTACTTACATAAATACATCTACAAACGTTTAGACGTAGATACGTACCTATACAATTGTAGATGCGAAGGACACAGGCTTTACAGGAAATCAAGTTTTTACATTTTTCAATGTTTTCCTTGAATCGAATTTTAAATAAGAAGTTCATGTGAGAGACGTAGAGGAGAGAATTTCATGGTTTCGTTTAAGTTTTAAGTGTTTTAAATTTTCGACGGCATTTTTAATTAATTTTAATGAACACATTTTTACGTTAAACGAGTTGAGAAAATGTTTTTTATTAAGAATTGCGTGTCTGCTTTGGGTTGAGTTTATATGTATACATAAACTCTTGCTTATTTAAATAGGTTTACTATTTTGTTAACATTAAAATAATGGACTAATTTAAATTACAATTTTAAATAATAAAAAGGTGTCTTATGTATCACTAGTAAAACTAAAATTATCGCAATATTTAATAGCTAATTTTTATTTTTCTAAAATACTACGTTTTTGAACCGCCTGATATTTAAATGTCTGCACATTGGAAATCGGTTGAAAGTATAAATATTTAGTTTAATTAATCAAACATCAAATATTAGTTGCTATGTTCGAACAGTAGGAAGTAAAAATATTGAGCAGAAAACCCAATTAATAATTTAAAAAATCATTTAAAATTTAATTACTATTAATTGAACCAAATCCGATATTCACAACATATTAATTTGTACTGATAATTAACGTTTACAAAAACAAAAATAAAGAATTGAAAATTTAAAAAAAACAAGTAAGAGTTTTCTATTCTCTCAGTTCCAAAAAATCCCTTTTTATAGAATCTCACATAATCAGTGATTTACACTCCTAATTTAATGTTTTTAGGATCAATATTATAGAAAATTCAAAAAGTAACTTTCGAAAAACGAAAAACTACCAAAAAGTTTTTTTATGAGTTCTCACCTAATTCCAATTCTACATATTTAACTTCATTTTTCTAGATTCAATATTATAGGAAATTCAAAAAAGAAGCTTTTGAAAAACGAAAAAGTGTAAAAAATACTTAATTTTATGTTTCTAAGTTCAATATTATATAACATTCAATATGTACCTTTTTTTCTTACCTAATCCGGGCTCTACGTACCTACATAATTTTATGTTTTTAGGTTCAATATTATAGAAAATTCATAAATCTCGCTCTGCTATGTTTTTGTAAGCAAGCGTACAATAACAAAATTTACCGTATAATTATGTATTTTGTTTTTTTTTTTGCAATTTCTGTTTGAGCGTGAATAAAAAATCTTAATTTTTGATGAAACTTTCAGAAGTTGCCTCGGATTTTTGCATATCTCTGTTATTTATGGACCGATTATGATGATTTTAAAAAGCAATCTCCCCGGAAGCAAACCTAACAGAATGATCGGATCTGCTAGATAAGTAGTTTGTGTTCTAGTCTGGTAGACCAGATGTTGTGGCTTCCCTTCTGAGGCATTGGTTAAGGAATTAAGTCAGTCACCCGCTACGATTAATGATATGTAAATAACTTAAAAAAAAAAACAAAAATATTTTTTTGCCCTTTTAAGTCCTATCCTAACATATCATATATCAGAAGCTCTAAGCGTGACCTATAATGCTCAAAAATCCTCTTAATTTCTTCACTTACTGGTTTAGCTACGTCTGTCCGACTGGGCGTCTATGAAAACCTTGTAACTAACCTACCTGATTGGAAACAAATTCGATTATCACAGCGAATCTGTTTTCTCTTTTAATGTAGATATAAAAAGCATCTTGCTTAATTTAAAAGGTTCAAGTGAATGTAAATTGACTTGTTATATTAACTTGGAAATAAAAAAATTATATCTCTTGAGATTTTGACCAGAATAATTTTTTCTTCGTAGAATGATGCTTGTCTTATCTTGTTTTATCACAACAATATAAATAATTATCAATTCTGCTTTTATCTTCATCATTATAGAGAACTTTCTTAAAAAGTGTAAAAAATATATGTGGCATATCGAGTTAATGAAACAAAAATTCATACAAATAGTTTAAAATGAAAAAGAAGCATGACCCTTATATCGCCAATTTACCATAACATGCTAAAAATCTTTTTAGAGACAATATATATGGTTCCTAACAACTCAAAAAGCACATAAAAACGAATTGTGATGGTGGGTGGCTTATCGAGTTACTGCAATAAGCCCTTCATTTCATCTCTACACCCGTACTTTTAAGCCAGTAATGAGCGTTAAGGTAAGATTTTTGCTCGAATGGAACTTATGTGTGTCGAATTTCTTTGCTATACTCGTATTTTAAAGAGAGTAATTAGCGTTAAAGTCATTTTCTGAAGGTCAATGGTAAGATCAATTATTGACCGATCCACATAAAATTTAGTAGAGATATTTTGACTCGCATGGAAATTATGTGTGTCGAATTTAATTAATGCGTTAAAGTAAATTTTTGAAGGGGACCTTATATGGGGGGTATGATCAATCTTTCTACCATATAAAATTTGGTAGAAAGAATTTGACTCGCATGAAACTATTTTGTGTCGAGTTTAAATTCTTATTTTTAAGCCAGTGATGAGCGTTATAGCGAGTTTTCGAAGGGGACCTTGGAATCACGTTACTAAGAATGGTGAATAAAGTAGTTGCGCACATCATCAACAAACTTCTATCGGACAAATTGCTCATAATAGTGGATCAATCGTTACTGAGAATGGTAAATAAAGTAATCGTGTTCATAATTAACAAACGTCCATCGGACCTAGTCTGAGGAAATAGCAAACCGGTTTTAGTGCACACTGATCCTGCGTCGATAATGTCAATACATTGCGCATAAAAGTGGATCAATCCATCGAAATATCTGTGTTTTATTGTTTTTGAGGAAACTTTCGCTACTAAAAATCACAATGTGATCAAAAGATCATTGGAATGTAAAGGAATCTCCGAAAAGATCATATGCCTAATATGAAACCTGTGTGATGGCGCTACTTTCAAATACGTCATGTACAGCAACTAATTGTGCAATAT
Organism: Lucilia cuprina; assembly: GCF_022045245.1. Taxonomy (NCBI): domain Eukaryota; kingdom Metazoa; phylum Arthropoda; class Insecta; order Diptera; family Calliphoridae; genus Lucilia; species Lucilia cuprina. Next base: position 718,921 of record NC_060952.1, read on the forward strand.
CGTACTTGACGCCGTTATGATTAGTGTATCTGAAAGTTACAGGGAAATTACATGGGGGCTTCAAGGCAATCTTGGAGACCTATCTTTTACCGTTGATACAGATTTCTCGCACATAAACACATAGACACATGGACATAACTGGTATGCTGTCCGAAGTAAAACAGTATACCGCGCTATCTAGTCTGTCAATAAACATATCTTAGGCCGAAGTAATGCGCATAAACACGAACAAGACCCAAACAATATTCATAGGTAAAAATCCACTACATAATGTGCACTTAATCTGTTATCTAGGTAGCCTTATTACTGCTAAATTTACGATAATAATGCGCATCTTCTGGACGAACATCATCACTAAGTCAGTTTTTTTGAATGTCAAGTGGATGTGGACTGGCCATACTCTTACAAAGACCCAAGACGATATTGCACGTTCAGCTCTTGACTGCAATCAGTATATATATATATATATATATTATATATATATATATATATATATATATATATATATATATATATATATATAATATTTCTTATTAAAATAATCATAACTTTGGCCGGGACATACATGTCTGTTTTATTTATTTATTCATGTAATAAATCGTAAGCCAATAAACGCCAAATTGATCAAATCATTTTAAATTACATTGACTGCAAAACAAAGTTATTGAAAATAAAATAAATCAAAAACAAATTTCCAAATAATTTTTTCGTCCTAAAAAAAATCTAAGTTGTACTAATCGCGACCATTTTTCGAATAAAGTTGCTATTATAAAGACTGTTATGTTAAAAATTAGATTGGGCAAATCGAGCCCAGCACTGTATATGTCAACTGTAAAAAATAATAATAGGAAAAAAAATAATAACAATAATTTTTTATATAGAAAACACAACCTTTAGCAGTATAATTATCTAAGTACCAATTTTATTTTTTTACTGTTCTTTTTTTGGACAATATGCTAAAACACACAAAAACTTGGGTGTGGCTATAACTTATGTGGTTAGAAAATAAAAATTTTAATTTTAATATAAAAACAAACTGATATGACAAGTTTTATCTTTTTTTGACGCGAAAAGCTATAATAATGCTTAACTCTTCCTTTGATATGAGTATAACGTTTACAGAATAAAAGTTTAGTAGAATTGTAGAATGTAAAAATATTCCATATGAGAATTGGGGTGGTCCCAAAAAATCAATATTTTGTGAGCTGAATCCAAGGATAAAAATGAGGTTTTAAGATATCCCACCTATTTCTTACGCAATATTTAAGAATTAAAATTAAAAATTTAAAAATTTAAGAATTAAATTTTAATTTTTAAATATAACTTATTAAAATTCAAACAATGAGTTCTTCAATGAAGACCTTAATTATATGTTAATTAAAAGTATCCAAATTTTTTCAAAAATTGTGGCATTACATTTTCGACAAATCTTATCTTCAAGATATTTACGAATATGTCTATTATGTGTGATATTGATATTTTGGTTCCAATGTAAAAACTAAAACTCTTGTTTCACGAGAATAAAATAAAAAAGTTCAATTTAGATCAGGAACACACTAATCTCTTATATTTTAACCTTGTTCCAGATTTTAAATGTTGTTGTTATAAGCCATGATTTTGGATAAAAAATTTCATAACAATCCTTGGCGCCAGCCTTATATACAATGCATGTACATAAAGGAATTCGTTCAAAAAATTAAAATTTTTAAATTTCAAATAACAAATAATAATTACCCTGTTAATAAAAATTATTATTATTTAATAGTAAAATTTATATATTTACATTTCTTTCAAAATTCAATATATGTATATAAAATTTTAATTTAAAGAATTTTGTTCTGATTTACCTACTACTAGAATATACGTATGTAGTTATAATAAATTAATATAAATTTTCTTCTTTATTTCTTAATTAATGTTCAAAAATAGTTGACAATAGAATTCAAGTTTTATTTTTTCCCCTTAACTGAATAATTTTGAATTATTCTATTATTAACCGGCTTACAGAAAACCTCAAATAATTAAAACAAATAGAATACTCTAACGTACATACGTACAATATATGCACTCATTTTAAGCAAATTCCAAGTGAAAAAATATTAATACTTACATTCCTATGTAAAATATATTTATATGTGTGTATTTAATATCCATTAAAATATTAAAAATTATCATTAAAACATAAAACTTTTACAAAAAATATGATGCTATATATGCTCACAAACTCATTTCATTCAGTTTCACAATGAAACTGACAAACAAGCAGAAGCAGCCCGTTGGCCGGGCTCACTCAAATTCATTTAAAATCTTTACACACATATGCGAGTGTAAACACATTCATGTTAATATTCATATGAACACTTAAGAGGACAACTAAGCGAAAAAAGGAAGTAATTCATTAGAGAAGTTTTAGTCTTCTCGACTGAGAATTAAGCATAAATCTCCCGAGTATTGTTGGAAAATTAAATTAAAAAAAAAATACATGAAGAAAAAAATAAAATAAACAAAACAAACTAAAATACTTTCCGCAATAAAAAATTAACTTCTTTTTACTTCCGCGAACCCAAAAGAATAAAACAAACTCACACATACACACATAACTAAAAAAATGTGAAAAAAGAACGGAAACCACTCATTTACTTAAATCACTACCACAAACACAGACAAAATTCGCGTAGCGTTGCAGTGGACGGGTTTCCTGTTTTGTAAAAGACAAAACAAAAATTAAAAAAAAAATATGTAAAGCAAAATGTTTGAACGACTGTTAACTTTGTTTTACAAATATAAGTTTTTGTGGATTTGTCATTCAAAAATTCGTTTGAATATTTTCCAACAGGGGAAGTTTTACAATGTTTTGTAACGAAATAAAAATACATTTAAATATGTTCGCGAACTTAATATAAAATATTTTAAAATTTTTGAATTTCTAAATTCAATGATGTGGTGTCCTCTTGACTATTAGCCCATATATTAAAATTAAAAGTGCCCTATATGTATAGGACATTAGAGTGATCCGAATAAACGAAGTTGCGATTTTTGCCCGTCTCCCCACTAGAATTGTTCTTTGGGTTGTAAAACTATGAAATGCTCTGAAGTTTCCAACAGCATTTACAAGGGGAAAATATCTATTTTTATGTTTTGGTTTAAATTTTGCACCTTTTTGTAAAGTAATCGTAATATGCACAGAATAAGCATTTCGAGATGATATAAAACATAAAAACTGCTTGAAAATGGCAAATTCCAACGGCCATTATAGTGTCTCACAATACATAAATTCGAAATGTGACCATTCGAATTTATGTAAAAAGTATTTTGTTACTTAAAATATACCTATAATTACATGAATATTAGGTTTTGTACTTGTAAGATAACGAAAACTTGTTCTCAGCTGTAGTCAAAAAAGTTGGATTTTTTCAACAGCCTTTTTAAATTTCCAATATAGTTTTTTTATTTATAAGTAAATGAAAAACTTTGAGCAAAAACTGAAAAAATCTGTTTTTTTCTCGTAAATGAATTTGAAACTTTAGAGCCGTTGCGGCACCTGTTAAAGTTTTCCTATCAACCTAATTTTTTGTATGACATATAAAATATATTTTAATTGTATAATTTTTTAAGACATTATCAATTTTACAGTCTAATTTTTTGTATGACATATAAAATATATTTTAATGGTATAATTTTTTAAGACATTATCAATTTTACACTTATCAGTCGATTTCCGACACGGATTCCTGTAATTCGATTTGGTTAATATTTTGCACTATGAGCAAAATGTAATTGATATACATACAAGTTCTGCGAATATATTATTTATTTGTTTATTTATTAAGGGGCAGTAGCACTGTAGGCCTTCAGCTGTTTTTTATTTTATCAAATAAATTAGTTTTCATAAGTATTTGTGATTGATAAAGTTTTAGGGCAGTTTTTTTTTTTAAATTTGCCTTTGAATGGAATTAAATTTGGGATGCTATTAGAGAAAATACATTGGTGCAAATCTATATACAGTAAGTAGCTATGTGTTAAAAAAATTGTATGCATTATTACATATATACAAATGTATGCACATTAGAGGCACCCAAAAAAGTAAATTTTGCTTGAATGGGCCTTACATGGTTTACAAGTATCTTAAAATAACTGGTACAAAAATTTAGAACAAAACTGTAACAGGATGAAAGTTGTTATTTCAAAAGATTTCGGTACATAACTGACTTAACCTGATTCCTTTAACGGTATACGGTTTGATGGTGGGAATATTAGATTCGGTACAGTCGAATTTAACATTATCACTTTTTTTTTAAAAAAATACGATTGGTCGATGTGTAGATTAAAAATTATCTTAATGTAATTATTTTTAAAGAAATTCAAAAAGGTCTATTTTTAAATTTTACACTTTGCACTCGATTTCCGCCACCAGAAAACACAACAAATAAGATCTATATTATTTTCTGGGCTCATCTAATGTAGTTAAACTTTCGATAATGTTTGTCATTTCAACAATCAGGTGCGGACCGAGCATTTGGCAGACTCAAGCAAACAAACGAATCAGATGAGTTTGGCCACATTGTGGTTGTGCAACGTTGATTGCAGCATACATTTGAGTTATAAAATCAATTTCGAACAAAATTAAAATTGTTTATTATGCAAAATTCAATGGAAAAATAAAGAATATGATTCTCTTGCCTAAAATATAATGTATAAGCAATGCATTAGTATGTGCATTAGCCATATAAATGATTAATGCTAATATTTAAAAACTGAAACTTTATAAATAAAACACACACAAATACAACACAATTATATTTTTTCAATTTAAATTTAGGTATAATATTATTTATCTTTGAAAATAAGCAATACATATTTTATAATTTAATTGCCTTTGACAATAACGACAAGCATGATCCCTGTCCCTGATAAAATTTAAATAAGTCACTATGTCTAGTAATTTATATTCAAACAAAATAATAATTAAGTTGATACGTTGGGAAAACTTCATTTTGTGTAACCTTTGAACCAAATTTATCTATGAAAATTAATTAAAGATATTGGAATGTAAACAACAGGTTCATACTTTAAGCTTGTCGCTCAAAGCATGAAAAAAAATTTGGCCAAAAAGCTACATATGAAGCTATAACTCCAGAACAGTAAATAATATAAACACGCTTAGTACCTAAATATATTATATAAATAATTCCTGTTACTTTAATTCAAACAGAGTTTAAAATATTTAAGGAATTAGGAAATCCGAAGACGTTAAATTTGGAGGTCAAATGTCAAATTTAGCAATTTTTGGATATTCTCATTAAAACATGTCAAAATATCGTTTATTTGTTTGCTGTATTTTCTAAAATTACGGGAATTTAAAATATATTTAAAATAATAACAACAACCCTGCTCGAAATGCAACTAGCACCAATCTATACTAGTGCCAAAATCACCTTTACTAGTTCCTACATGCGAACTTTCCTATAAAATCTTAATGCTCAAATTTACATTGAGTGTATTTACTAGTGCCATTAGTTCTAGACTTATACTAGTACTCTTAGACCCAATTGGGTCCTTTAGTACCACTTTATTACTAGCACTAATATTCACAAAAAGTCCCCATATTTGCTGGTTTTGCTCCTATGTGTTTTCAGTTAGTTTTTCTAGTTTAATTTAAAAATATACCAAAAGAAAAATTTAAAATCCAAATTAAAGTTCAAAAATTGTAGCTTCATTTCCTGCAGGGAAATATAAAATTAATCCTTTGTGTTTTAAATTTATATAGAGCATTATTAAAATTCATTTATTGAACTTTGGGAATATGTTGGACTTAAATCCTTTAAATGGTTAATTTTATTTTTTTGGTGTTATTTTAAATATTTAAATATATGCTATAAGTTCTTGTAATTTTAGAAAATAAGGCCAACAAATAAATAATATTTCCATATGTTTCAATTAGAGTTTCCAACATTTCCACACACTTGACCTCCAACGTTTACGCCTTAGGATTTCCTGATTTAAATATAATTTCATGAAAATATTTTATATTATTTGACAAATAATATTCTGTAAATACTTTGGACATATTAAGACATATTTTGTAAAATATTACAAAAAAAGTATTTTTTTGCGAAATTCGCAGAATTCAATTGCAGAATTTACACGATAATGGCCTGGGAATTTTTAATAACATTCAAATTTTTCTACCAATTTTACTGTTTTGTATCTTTTTTGATAATATATGATCGGCCTCGCCCGACTATAATTTCTTACTTGTTAATATATCTATTTATTAATATTCCGTCATTCTTGAAGTACAATTTTTATGAAAATTTTAATTTAAAAGCTGTTTGCATACAAAATATAACGGGGTTGAACTTGGAGTACCCGTGCGTGTTTATGATTTATGTGCATCCTTTCGTAGACACTGTCTCTTGTTTTAATAAAAACATACAAAAACTAAATTTTGTGTTTTAAAATGTTGTTCAGTTTTAGCAACAAACACAACGAGAATAACAAAATTAAAAAAAAAAAACAAACGTTTTTGGAATACTTATGGTATTATGTAAACAAATGCTCACAGGGAGGCATCGGATTATCTTGCCCGGTAACTATTCAAATTTCATATATATATAGTACATATATAATATATATCTGCTGTTCGAAATATACATATATATGTACAATGTACCTACATACATTTATATTTGATGATTCAACGTTCACGATTATTCGACCAACTCCTGTATGTAAGCGAAAAGGGTCAACGCAAGAATATAAAGCAAAGACTCAATATACACAAGTTTACAACTTACATCAACATTAATTCCAGACACGGGAAACACTAATGTAGGTGGTGACTCCTTTGGCACGTAACGATAGAATTCCTCCGTACCAAAATACCAACGCACTGAATACAAGGCCGCCTGAAATGGAAAAATAAACACATACACAGTACTTTAATAAAGGAGAAAAAGTAATAGCAAGAAATGGGTAAAAAATGCAAGAAAAATGAAGATGAACAACATCAGTTTTAGAAACAATTTCACTTGCAATTAATTTAATTAGGACTTTTTATACTAAGATGTGTAACAACGATATCTTTTACCAAAGACACCGAGCCAACAGAACTTTCTGTAAGGATATTCATACATTCTTGCAGTACAATTCTGAACAATGTGTCCCATGATTGGTTGGACGTCAGATGGGAAGGAAGGTTAGTTAGAAATGTTTTTTTTGCCATTAGTCTGGGCTTTTGGCCAACATCGTTTAAAAGGTTTTTTATTTAGTGTTTTTTAGCTTTTTATGCAAGTAAAATATTTAATGAAGTTCATTGAAAAAACAAATAAATTCTTGTTTTAGAGTCAGGACTCTTTGTCTTTCTGTTATAATATTTTCTTTCCTTTTTACTCAATAGCTTGTTTTGTTTCACTTACCTGTTCCAGATCATACTGACATGACAATGTTGCAGCGTTTCCCATAATTACGGCATCTGGCACGAAAATTTTCAAGTCCTTTAGACAATCAGCTGTGGATGTTCGTTGTTCAGTAGAAAGGGTAAGATGAATAAAAATAAAAAATAATAGATTAGTGACAACAAAAATTTCATTAAAATAATTATAAGTAAATTATCAAAAAATAATTTGTACTAGTAATAAACTGGTTCTAAAGGACCCAATTGAGTCTAAGAGTACTAGTATAGTTAGTTTGTTTGAAAGGAGGATGTACATATATACATCAAATCCGAAGAAATACACCTAGGCCTCTATCGGGCCTATTGTGCGCTCCTTAACCAGTTCCTCTGGTGGGAATCGAACACACCACCTCCGGTCTACCAGACTACAACACTAACCTACTGGAGACCACTATTAGTACTAGTATAAGTCTAGAACTAATGGTACTAGTAATTTTTCCAACACACTCAAAGTTAATTTGGGCATTAAGATCCTAGGAAAAACTCACTACTTCACTACTTCTTCGTTAGCACTTTAACTCATTACTTTTAACACAGTGATGTCATAGGAGGCAAGTACAAACAAAATGATAAAGCCGAAAATAAAGTACTAATATATCAGATAAAAAGAAAGTCATTACTCGAGTGCTTCAAAGTAACGTAGACGGCCAGTAAATAGTCATTGAAAAGTAAGTGGTTGTGGAAGTACAACCCATTTCCGAGTTTTTGCAGGAATTGTATAACAGTTGGGAACTAGTCTGGTGATTTTGGTACTAGTATAATACTAGTTTGGTACCAGTTGCATTTCCTGCAGGGATATGATAATAGTTGTATGTATGAACATTTTACTGATTACTGAAACAAATTTCAGTATTTAGCATGATTTGTATTACCAACATGTTTTACTGAAAACTAATAAAAATTTACTGATTACTGAAATGTGTAATACAGTAATATTAAATTGCAGTGTATCTTAGAAATGTTCTGTGATATTTTATTCATATATTTGTAGATTTTTTGAAACTCCATATACGAAGTTAAAAAATACTTAACTACGCTACATATTTGTTAATTTTTCTTCATACATACAAACACATATTTGTTTTTTTTTAGGGAAGAGTTAACTTTTTATTTCAATGAATATAGCGTAGCTGTTTACTAGTGGATTTACCCACTTACATTGAGAGTAAGAGGTCAAAATATTTTTAAGTCATTACTTTAATACGAGGATAATATTGGAAGAAGATATAATTGCTATTTTAAATCGATTTAAACAATATTTTAGTTACTGCAATCATTTTCATATTCAAGGCATTTATAAATTGTTCCGTTAAGTAAGCGATATGTGTGTAATTTCTTTTTGTATGTACATATGTATAAATTAAATTAAAAAATAAAATTTTACTAATACTAATTTATTTTACTTCGTTTTTGCATTGGTGAGCGTATTAACTACATATATAAATATTTAACGTTTTTCGTAATTTGTTCAAAATTAAAAAAATAATCAACATAAAAAATTATGTTCTGTACACTGTATAATGGGAAAAAATAAAATGGAATGAATTCCAGAAAATTGAATTGTTACATGCGAATTATTCGCAATACATATACACAGATATACATTTATACATTTTACAGAATTGTGAATCCGAATTTGCCTACATTCCTCCACATGCATACTGATAATCAGAAAGAAGGTTGTAATATGTACAATAGTTGCTCTGACAACGGCAATAATTGAATTTTCAATTAAACAATGTTTCATGTAAAGAATTGCTGTAAAATAAATTTCATTAAAGTTAACGCAGAAAAGAGACGAGTAGGAAAGTATAGTCGGACGACCATATAATACCCTACATCATGAATATATTTTTAAAATTTTTAATTTTCATAAAGACTCTTTTATGTTGAATTTTACCTTAAATCCAAAGTGTTTAGCAAGTTAATTGATAAAAAACTACATTTTCTAAATAAGGTTTTTTATAGAAGTATAGGTCAAACATGCGCAGATCCTCATTACTCAGGTTAGTTTTGTTACGTTTCATTGCGATACAAATGGTTACAAGTAATTTTTTTTTTGAAGGGGGACGGACATGTCTTAATCGACTCAAAAATGATTTAAGGTGGGTATAGATAGGACAAATATTTTTGTGTGTTACAAACAAATATTAGCTCAAACGTACAATACCCTCCTATAGGGTATAAAAATCATACTGCGTAGGAGTGTGGTACATTTGGTATGCATACGAATATTACTGGTAAAATGATGCTGATATTATATTAATTAAATAACTTAATGGCGTTTAATTGTCATAATTTATTGTTAAGTTTTTTAATCGATATTTTTAGTTTTAAACTTTTTATTTACAGGCAATATGATGTCAAGTGACCCAACTTCCGATTTGGAAATTTGCACCAAGGTTAGTATTATTGGATTGCAAGCCATACAAATTCAGGTCTATGGTCAAATGAGTGCAACTTTTTACATATTGGTTGTAGCAAAAGTTGTCCAAAAGAGTACAAATATCTATTTTTTCATTGTTTACGAAAAACATGTTTTCTTAGAAGAAAACTTATACGGTATAAGATACACCATTTTCTTTAATAGCTTTAAAGGCCCATAATGGGATACAATTATATAATTCGTATCTGCTATATACTGTCTAATAGTAATTCTAACCATGGTACAAATTTCACTCAAATTGATTTTTGAGTTAGGTCACTTGACACGAAATTATTCTTATATAAATTAGAAGATTTAAAATATTGATAAAATATTGAAAGTTATAATATTGTAACAAGCAATATAATGCAAAATTTTTACTTATACTGTGTTTTATTTGAGTTTTTTAATAATTCTTAAATATTTACATAAGATTTTCAACTAAAGTCATTCGATTTTAAAGGATGTTGCTCAAAATCTAAACACTTCCAGGAAGGCCTGAGTATTAAATTTCTAAAAATTTCTAAAGTATCCCAGCTGTTCGGTCGGATAGTCCCGAAATATCGATTTTACGTACCATTTAGAGTTACCCCTAGCCACCTAGCGTCCAGTTGACTAGGTATTTTAACTTGTACTTGACATCTAATGGCATCTAATATTCTAAGTACTTTATTTCATTTACTGGGTACATATGTTACTCATTTATATACCAATAATTATAGTGAAATTGTAATTTCTTTAATTAAACAATTAATCAGTTCAGTTTTCAATTCATTTAAAATATTTTAAATGCTTGTCATGATAAATTCAAGTTTTTCTGTTGAATTTGTTATTGTTGTTATACATTTATCTAATAAATTAATGTAAAATTTATATCGCACAAAAAATTGTCAAGCTTTTTAATAAGTACATATCGCTCATTTACTTTCAAAATGTTCAAAATCTAAATTCAGTTTTCTCTAAAAATTACAAAATTTCCTCATTTAATTTTTTTAAGTGTGTTAACATCAATGTCACTTACTTCGAAAGTATGTTTTCTGAATTATAACATTTTGTGAGAACTTAAGAGAAATGTCCATATTGTGTTTCCACATGACTACTACAGTATTTGAATGTATTTTTGTTTGTATTTCCCGGCAATTGTTTTATAATGACTAGGTGGTTTGCAATCAATATAGCGCTGTCTTTTACTTTTAATGAGGTGTCAACCACAGTCATAGAACGCTGTAAAATTATTTTCATATTTAATGTGTAAACGAATGCATGAAAGCAACCCATTTTATATTTTAAAATTTTTATCTTTTTAAATCGCATTGAAATTAAAAATAGTAAATTTGTGGGATAAAATGTAATTATTTATTTAAAATAGTCTAATTATTTAATAATTAAATTATAAAGAACATTTTATAATTAATATTTTTCATTATAAATTGTTATATATTAAACTTAACGACAAAAATTAAGTTTTTAATTAAGTGTGAGTTTTATTTACATATTTGAGTTGTAATTCGAATATAAATTATTAGATTCATTTACGAAAAAAGTTTGTTTTTCTTCGAACGAAAAAACAATTTTCAATTTAGAATAAAGAATAATTCGAAATAATCGAATATTTGAATAAAATTTTAATGATAATTTTTACTAATATTTTATACACGTATGTCATTATTAGAAGAAACCTTCTACTACTTTTAGCAAATTATAAAAATGTACATTTTGCAATGTTAAAAGTAGAATGCATCCTGTATTAGAAGTGATTCTATGAATTTGTTAAATGCTTGCAATAACTAAAACTGGTAGTTCCTAAAAACCTGTGTAGGTAGGATCAATTGTTAACCGATTCTCATAATATTTTACAAGAACAATTCGATTCCTTAAAAAATTGTACATTTCGATGTGTTACAAAAGGAATGACAAATACAATACACCACACATCATTATTGATTGTGGATAGTAGTATCTGATAAAATGTACACATATTTCTCTAAATTTCGTTAAGTTAAATTTTGTATACATATGTATATCATTATCAGCGTCCACTTTAAAATCTACTGAGAAATTTAAAATAGGTTGAGATTGAACTAGGATTGACAACCCTAGTACATATGTATGTAGTTGTTCTTCGTTCATATTACTGGATGAAAAATTTTTCATTGGCTATCGTTTATATAAGATTACTTGCACAATAGAAAAGTTTTACATAGTATATGTTAATATAATTCTCATCTAAATTAAAATTAATTTTTTATCTATTTAATATTCGTCAAAACATTGGTTTAGTTTTTACGTTCGAAAAAAATCAATATCGCACTGAAAATAATAGATGCATATATTTTGATAAATTAAAATTAACATTTATGAACGGTTTATAAAAAAAGTTCATATAAAATTCTTAAAAATTTTTTGACTGATACCAGTCTTGTAGTAAATGAGCGATATATGAGCAATTATCAAAGTTTTTTAATTTGAGAGTTAAAAAAAAGCATTCAATAAATTTTGTGTTTGTTCACGTTAATCTTTTTGATCGAGGGCGCAAAAGTTTTCAACTAAATATTTAAACAAACTATTAAAAATATATCTATGTTATATGTGTTATATTTAAAAAAAAGTTGAAAGGTATAAACAAAAAACTTACCATTTAAACTGATATCAGAAATAATAATCCAAATAGCTACAAACCAATTAAACCAATGATAATATTTTCTTCGTCCAATCATTTTTGTGTCAGGATTTTTCTGAAATGAAGAATGAAATTTGTTTAATTAAATTAAACAAAAAAATTAACCACATTACATTAATAATACAATATTTTGACGTTATTCACAACATTCGAAATAATTAAATTTAGAGAACCACTCTAATTGCCATGTCTACTATTGTTCATACATTTCAATCTCTGTCTGCCAATGTTACGATCCGAACTTTTATTGCTCGTTATTACAGAAGCTACTGCAAAATTAAGTGTTTATAAATACATATGTATATTATATTGGGGTGATAACTTTTCGCAATTTTTGTGAATATCAAAACTACCATAGCAATATCTTGTAGGACATGTACAGATCTTTATGAAGTTTTTCACCAAATTGACCTAAAATCGCCTTTAATTACTCGTATGGGATTGGATATAAGGTAATGCTGTAGAATTTTGCCGCCAAAAATTTTATTACCCTAATGTACTTAGTTATATCCATATACAAACATATATGTTGAACAAGTGGTTTTATTGCTGAATTTTTAGTTGGCCAGAAAATATAATTAAAAAACTTGTTAAATCATCATCATGTTAATTTTTACAACAAAATTCAAAAGGAAGAGAAAGATAAATAATCAAAAACTTTTGAATTGGTAACAATAACTTACGCATAAAAAACTTTTAGCAAAAAATAAAACTTTTCTTCCCTCAATTAACAATAAAATAAGATTGTATACAAACATAAAATTGTAACGAATAAAAATATAAAATAAAATTCTTCAAACAATCCAATCTTTAAAATTAATACCCAAACTCAGAAAAAAGCAAAGAAAACATTTTTTTAAATTTCGTATTTTACTAAATTTCAAATTTTGTTTTACATTCTTCTTTCTGAATACGAGCCTAAAACAAGCTGATTATCATAAAAGTTATCATCGTTTTGCAATGAATGTACAATGCTTTTCAAACTAAAATTTTTAGTTAAATATGTAGATGGATTTAACCAGTTTTAAATACGAAATATTTTAATTTATAATAGAATGCAAATTATTTCGTATTAAAACATGACAATTAATCGAAAGTCGTAATTCGTATTTGCTCTCTATTACTTAAATATGCATTGTCGCCAATTAAAATTTCTTTGTTCTATTAGCCAACTAAATTGATAGATTTTCATAAAATAAAACAATCTAAAGCTCACACTATTCAGTAATGTCTGTATGTGTCATACTTTTTGGTTAAAATCATTCAATTTACTCCTGATCTTTGTGGTTTTCAATATAATCAAATATTCCAATAATAACTTACGGCAGTATTTTGTGGTTTATTGCAAGACAATTGTGACAATTGCATCGATATGCGAAAATTTTTATACAAGCATGAAAGTAGATGTACGTGTGAGTATCTCTATATATCCTGATTTCTTTATTATCAGATACATTCACTTGTTCGTATACATATTTTATTGCATTTCGTTTCATTTCATTGGTATTTATAGTTTAACCGAAATTTAATTAAATTTTCGCTGCATTACCTAAAGAAGGAGAACGAGATACACAAAGGTTAAAGGAATTTTAATTTAAGATCTATATGAACTATTACATACCACCATTCAAAGGGTTACAAATGTATACATTTATACAAAAGCAAATGTAGATAAGTAAGTATATGTACACACATATAAATGTTTTAAACGAATATGTATGAGAATGCATACTTAAACTAAAGTATGTGACTTAAATATTTTAATATTGTAATATCTTCCATCGATACCTTAACTGATATTTAGTTTGCGTATAACAAATTTAAATCAAAAGGAATTTAAGACACATCCTCAGGAATTTCTTTTCAGCAAATACTCGTGATTAATATTTTTTATTTTAACTCATATTTTAATTGCTGACAAATTTCATGCAATCAAGGAACAAATTTATCTTTTCTTTACTTTTCATGCACCCGCATATTCACATCGGTGGAATACAATTGTGTATAGAGTTAAATAAGGAAATTATTAAGCATTTCCAAAACTTGTTTTTAAATTGAAAACAAAAAACACAAAAAGCATTCGTATCTGTGAAAACAAGTCAATAAAACAATTTGATAGAATTTGTCTACAATCATCAACTGTATACTTGTACAATACTTGTATTTCTTTTCCTATACTATTTTTTACGTCTTCTCTAAAAAAAACCCCCGTTTATATGGGAGTAACTGTATACTTGTACAATACTTGTATTTCTTTTCCTATACTATTTTTTACGTCTTCTCTAAAAAAAACTCCCGTTTATATGGTTTCCAATTTATGGTTTCTATTAAAAAAAGAAGAATATAGAACAAAAGCAAATTTATATTATATAGTATTGATGCAGTAGTAAAGAAATGCATTAAAAAACGACAAAGAAAAAAATCAAACAATACGGAAACCTTTGAATCATTAGTGTATACTTCCGTTTGAATCATTCTGGTTTTTCTGTATGTATACATAGAAAATATGATGTATATATTTACAATCGCACATAAACCTCAAAGATCTAAGGGCAACTTTCTTCCATAGTCAATCAATCTGTATTGTATTGTTGCTTAGAAGAGGACCAAACCATCAGATATGACAATCACTTTAAACCGTAAAATAAATAAAAACTGCTACAGAAACAAGAAAAAGCTGGATTGATGTGAAATCATGCCTAGAGGAACTGTAGAACAAGTGGCATACAAAAGATCTGCAAACCCTCGAGACAACAAATTACACCCAGTTGCGGCTTTGTCAGAACTCGTAGTTTGAATATACATAAATATACGGTTTTTATACATCGACTTTCTTATTATTTAACTGCCTGTCGTATGTAGTAAATATAAGTACATATGTAGATAAATACATGTTAGTATCATTATATTAGGCAGGCGTGACATCATGTATCAGTTTTATCACTTTTATTCGGTTAGCGTAATTCATTCTAATGTCTTATGAAGATGAACACTAGCATTCTCGAGTAACCCACTCACATTATCTTAAAGTTTATTCAGAGACAAAACTTCATGATATTAAACAGTTCTTTAATTTTTAAATTAATAAAATGTTTAAAAAATTTTGTACAAAAAAAAGAAGTAAATAATATAGGAAATTATAAATTTGTGGTCCTCCTAATGTATACATAATAAATGTATACATAAGTAGTGCTCCAAGCTTGTATGAAGGAAAAATAATATATGACAGGCCGTCCCCCCTCTGGAATTTTTCTATGGCTTGTAAACCTACGTCATTCAAGAAGATATTCTGATCGAATAACGTTAACAGGTGCCGCAACGGCTCTGAAGTTTCCATGTGTATTTACAAGACGAAAATCTATTTTTTCAATTTTTGCAAAAGTTTGTCCATTTAGTAACAAATTTTGAAAATTTATTGTTGAACTTGTTGTCAGCTCTCAGTGTACCATCTCGAAATATTATTTATTTGCCGTTTTATGCACATATGTATCTGTTGTCCATAAATCCCCATGAAATTTTGAAATTAGTTTAGCAAAGTTTCAAAAAAATTGAAATTGGAGTTTTGAAATGGCCGTTAAAAAATTATAAATATATTTAAAGTAAGAAAATGTTTTTTGAGAATATACAATATCACAAATAAGTATTTTTTTTGTCACATTTCGAATTTATATGCTGTGAGAAACTTTAATGAGCAAAAATTAAAAAAAAAGATTTTCCCCTTGCAAATGCACTGAAAACCTCAGGGCCGTTGCAGCACCTGTCAACGTTATCCTATCAGCCTATTTTTTTGTATGAAATAGTTTTACAACCCAGAGAACAACTCTTGAGGGGGGACGGACAAAATTCGCAACTTCGTGTTTTGGATCACTCTAATGTATACATATATACTGTGACATTTTCATTGTTATTTTACATTGTATTTATGCTCTGTCATGCTTTTCTTGGGGCTATAAATGTTACAAATTCCAAAATGTTATTGTTATTTTTTATTTTGTGTTTGTCTTCTAAAGCTGTAGAAACATTTTGCTCCTTTTTTGGTTGTATGCTTTATATTGTTTTAGCATTTTTCCAATTTCATTTAAAAATACATATAAGTATGTATGAGTTCTTGAATATGTGTTTAT
Organism: Lucilia cuprina; assembly: GCF_022045245.1. Classification (NCBI taxonomy): domain Eukaryota; kingdom Metazoa; phylum Arthropoda; class Insecta; order Diptera; family Calliphoridae; genus Lucilia; species Lucilia cuprina. Next base: position 735,606 of record NC_060952.1, read on the forward strand.
TGATTAGAAGATCCGGAAACGCCCATAACGACAAATACGCAAACATTCACACTTGCCTACCCAAGTAGGTAGTAGAAATAACTACATATACCCATATACCTTTATAAGCATCCATGTATGTATTTACATATATATACATTAGAGTGCTCCAAAAAAACGAAGTTGCGAATTTTGCCCGTCCCCCCTCTAGAATTGTTCTCTTGGTTGTGAAACTATATCATTTAAAAATTAGGCGGATAGGATAACGCCGCATAGGCTCTGAAATTTTCAAGTACATTTTCAAGGGGAAAATGTCGATTTTTTTCAGTTTTTGCTTAAATTTGTCCATTTAGTAATAAATTTTGAACTTTATTGTAAAGGAATCGCAATGTGCACAGAGTAAGCATTTCAAAAAGATATAAAACACAAAAATTGCTTGAAAACTTTAAAGGTTATAGCAAATTCCCCAGGCCATTATCGTGTCTCGTAGTACATGAATTCGAAATAGGGATTTATTAAGAATAAATAAGCTATTCAACGGTAAAAAAGTTAAATCAGTATTTTTTACATTTAGATATTTTTTATATTTACATATTTAGCTGTACCTGCGATTTGAACTCGGAGGATTTCGGGAAAATCGCATTTAGAGCTAAATTAACTCTTTGAGGTACTTCAAAACAATTTATTACTAAATTTCAAAAATTCGAAAAAACACTATCTATTTAATAATGCTCTATATAATTAGAGAAAAAACCGATATAAAATTAAATTAAAATTATAATTTAACCCTTTTGAACATTTGTAAAAAAAACATTTTGTTTTTGAAACTGATAATCAAAAAAACTTTATGTGATCAAAAAGGGTTAATACATATGCTTTTATACCTAATATATAATTTTATGGATAACATATATTATTATTTAAATGGATAATGTTTTTAAGAGTTTTTGAACTTCAGGATTAAATTTGTCCCATGTATTTAAAAGGGTTAATTTTATTTTTAACGCTGTTATTTTAAACACAAGACTTTATGGTAAGAACTAACGTCATATTTATTAAACATGACCGACAAATAAATAATATTTCGACATGGCATACTGAAAATTCAAAAATTTTGCAAAATTTTACCTCTCTTTTTAAATTTTATATGTTAGGAATGTCCGATTTAAATAAAATTTGGTATATATATTTTTAATATTATCTGATCTTAAATACTCTGAAAAAAACTTTCTTTAAAATGTGCAACAGAAAAGAATTAATACGTATTCTCTATAATTTTATAGAAACAATGCGATTTTCTGAAAAAAATCGATATTTTCCCCTTGTAAATGCACGTGGAAACTTCAGAGCCGTTGCGGCACCTGTTATAATATCTGTCTAATATACATATAGTAAAATAGATACTGTTTTGAATTTACTGAACGCAACAATACATCTGAAAATATTTATGTATGTATGTACGTATGTATGTATGTATGTATGTATGTATGTATGTATGTATGTATGTATGTATGTATGTATGTATGTATTTATGTATGTATGTATATATGTATATATGTATGTATGTATGTATGTATGTATGTATGTATGTATGTATGTATGTATGTATGTATGTATGTATGTATATTTTAAGACTGGCGATGACCGTTCGTTAGCTAGACCAAATTAAAAACGGTATTTTGGGATTATATTTTTTTATATTTTAGTTTTGTTTTTATACCCTTCACATTTGTTAAAAAAGCAACAACAACACTGTGAATTGGATAAAGATGTACATGTGCGTGTGGAGATGTATTTGGTTTTAATCAGGTGTGTATTTTTTTTTATTGTATGTTTGAATGCTGTTCTCACGATGGTGAAGGGTATAACAAGGAGATAAAGCAGTAATATGTTTGTAATACAGCTCATATTTGTTTGAGGGTGGTAATACAGTTTGACGGTGGTATTACAGTACAACGGTTAATATTTCTTTATGCTTCAGTTTATACATATTTGTTTTTAAAACAAACTTGGTGAAGGGTATAAAAGATTCGGCACAGCCGAATATAGAAATATTACTTGTTTTTAACAAAGTTAGTTTTTCCCTAATAAAAATAAAATGTATTTAAAAAAACCACTCATCAAATAACAAAACGAATATTTTTTGAAGCTGGTTAAAATATTGAATTGAATATAAGGGGCATCATTTTTTGTGAGTCGGTCTAATACATATTCATACGTAGACATATAATTATGTAGAGGTTTATATATGTGTTAGTGTGTCTGTGTATATGTTATTTTATAGTCAAATGGTTTTTCGATTAAGTCCTACTAGTCATTTGTTAAATGGGTTGGATTATCAATCAAAAATGTAAGTGAGTTTAAATAACGTTCAACAGCTCACGTTTCTAGAAAGTGGGTGTAAATATATTTAACAAAGATTTCTAGACATTTTCTACTCCCACAACAGTCAAATAGCTTTACCACAAAATAATAGTCTTTTAATTGAGATACAGTAAGACATTAATACAGATAAAAAAGTCATATTTAATTCATAATATTTATTACTAAATTCATTCCACATATGAATAAATTCAGCAATAGTAATGTACTAGTTCATTGGAACGTATTAATTCTGAAACTCGTTTAAAACATGAAATTAATTACTTTATTTGGAAAATAATTTCACTTGAATATAAATAATTTCTAAAATTTTTTGAGAAAATAATTAAAAAATATAAAAAATTACCGAATAATATAAAACTTCAAATAAGTATTTATCGAATAAAACGAGTAAGATAAAAAACCGAATAATTAAATACCCTAATACATATAATTTAGTAATTTTTGAATTAGTTCGTGAATTATTTATAAATTGAATTAACAAATTTTGAACTACAAAAATGAATTAAATGAATTTTAAGTCAATTCAAATGAATTTGGTAAAAATTTAAATTAATTTCTAATGAATAATAAAATGAATTTGTTAAATAAATTATTAAATGAACGCCAAACAATTTAGAGAGTAACTTGTTAAATTACTTTTTTATTAGTAATTATTTGATCGATTTGTTCCTCAATATTTGAATCGGAATTCACAGCATATTTAGCAGATTCTTCAAAATCATTAGGTATGCTGCATAATTATCCGACGCTTAAAAATGTTTTCTTAAAATTTAATGTTTCGTTACCATTGTCAGCTGCATTAATACCTCAATTTACTGATGAGGTGTGTATCTAGGATAGGACTTTTACTTTTTCGTACAGAATATTATCATTTTGATTCTGCTTTTGATTTTGATTGATTTCAACTCATTTATGATTTCATTTGTTTGAATTGTAATTCATTGTTATAAATCATTTAAATTAATTCAAAATAAACTCAGTTCAAATGAATTGGAAACGAAATAAAAATTCATTTGACACATTCATTTAAAATGGAAATTAATTGCAATTAATTTTTACCAAATTTTTTGTGAAAAGAATTAATTCAAAACTAATTTAATTCGTAATGAATTAAAATCAAAAATGAATGAATCATTTATTTTAGCTGTGATAAATATAATAAATTTGTTTCTAAGTTTATTAACTAAAATTCTTCAAAAATAATTATACTCTATATTTTCTAATAATACTTTATATTTTCTAGCTAAAAGTTATAAAAGAATGTTCATTTAGTTAAATTGTGGGGATTTAGATAACAAATGTTTCTCATTCAAATGTCTTTATTTAAAACGAATTTTGTAACATACTATAAACATGGTTACATACATACATACATACATACATACATACATACATACATACATACATACATACATACATACATACATACATACATACATACATACATACATACGTATGTGTGTGAGTTTTATGTCTAACACACAAATAGATTTAAAATAAAGTAAAAAATACTTAAATTCAGTTAATATGTATAAGAGGAAAAGTAAAAGGTAAATTTCAAATAGAAATAATAGATTATCTTAAACAAACTTGACATTATGTGTACAAAATGCCCTGTAAAATACATACATATACAAAACTACTCACTTGCTAAATAATATATGTATGTATGTACATTGCAATGAAATAGAAATTTCAAAACGTAAGTATTGCACACATTAACCCCCATATTCAAAAATGCTTAATAAAGTTATTTATGGTTTATTGTAGGAATTTTGTTCGGAAAAAAATGCGTAATTAACCTAAAATAACCGATTAATATCTTTATGAATACAGGGGTAAAATGAAATATGTAGTTTACACACGACGACAATGTCAATATGTAAACACATTTTTGCGGCTGTGTAAATGTAGCAGTAATTATGAAAGATATATATTCAAAGATATATTTAGATGTTTCCACTTAGAAGTTATAACTATTAGTTTTTTCCTCGGTCGGCCTCAAGTTTAAGTTCGTTATATCTACGTATAATGCTAAATTACTACAAGACTGTCATAACTGAAGGCTACAAAACAAGCATAACTAAACTCTTCATATAGATTTACAGTTTTTAAATGCATGCATTTTAAAATATTTCATATATTATGATAGCTTTGTATAAATTTGGTTAATTATACTCTCTTTATACCGTACAAAATTTGTAGTTAAAGCAAATCATTTCCTAAAATTACCTTTTATTTTTATAAATTGAAGTAATTTTTTTATATATGTAGATTTAAGAACTCGTAATTAAAAAGAGTAACACTGTAGAGAGAATCCATGCAAAAGTGGACAGCAGTCGGATTTATAATCTCCGATTTTAATGAAACTTTCCACACATATAAAATATATAATATGTGCTACATATCATTGACTTTTCGGGCAGAAGCTCATTCCAATGTAAAAATATAGCGAGTTGAATATTGAAAAATATATATATTTCATAAAAGTACATAAACATAATTTTTGATTTCATATTAAAGTCAAATCGTGTAATTAGAATGTTTTACTTCCAAGAGGTTAAAGGTAAATTTTCGTAGTATATAATTCAATGTCATATAGGTCAGACAGCCCCATGTTAAAAATTTAAAAAATAAATGTTAATACAGTTATTGACGGTTTATTATAGGAATTTTATTTTTAGGAATTTTAAAGCTACGGGCAATAATATGTATATACTTTTAGGCAATTATATATATTTTATATATATTTTATTATATTTTTGGTTTGGAGCAGGATTCCGATCAAAAAGTGATTGATTTGAGGAATACTTCCAAACCTTAACATCCTTGGAAATTTAATAAAAATGGATATGGTAAATCCGAAAAATGCTACTTTCTGTCCGTTTTGATATGGATTCTCCCTGTAGGTAAAATTTTAACTTAAGAAAAAAAAGAGGAAATATGCTAACACACTTAATTATCAGTCTTAGAATCTAATAGCATACTCTGTTTTGAAATGTTGTGTTAAACTGTTTTTGCGGCGGTTTATATTATTTAATAAAATAAGAATTGGATAATTTTTTTTTCTTCTGACAAGCACCGTATTTAGTGGATGGATTGGATAATATTACGCATAATGAATATGAAAACGTTATTTATTTTCAGAAATGCGCGAAAAAGTTATAGCGGTTTAAAAAATCGTTAAAATGTGGGTTGAGGTATTTTCAAAGAAAATAAGTACCAATAAGTAAACATTTATAAGAACTATCAGCGCATTTAAAAAAAAAGTTTTCTCAAATTTTATATTTCAGAAAATACTCTGATAAATAAGGCAAATATTTTTTTTTTAATTTAAATAATTCCAAAAAAATTGTCCTAAAATTATATATGTTTTTCAATGCATTGGAAAATTAACTAGGTTAATATCTCATTTTAATTCAGTTTCATCGATTCTTAAAAATATTTGATTTTGCTCATATATACATCAGAGAATACTTGTTTTTTTGATTATGCAATAATGCAATGGACGGCACATTGCATTATTAAATAGGTTCAACTAAACAAATTTTCGGTGTTTTAATTTATGGGATGGTGTTTTAATTATTGGGATGGACATGGAACTATTTAAAATTCATATAAATGTTTAAATGTTTACTGATTATTTTGCTCAATATAAATACACCATTGAGTAAATTTAAATAATGTAGCAATCCATGTTTCTATGCTGCGTTTATTGGAAAATGCCCTTCAAAATGGAAATTAAATCTAAAATTAAGTTAAAAAATAATATAAAGTACAAATTAAGTTTAATATGTGAGTATTATAAGTGAAGTCTTGTTTATTGTACATAATTAATTCCAATGGACTATAGTTTCATTTCTATGCGTAAAACTATTTTTCAAAATACAAATAATGAAAACGATCACCTCCAAAATTAAGTTTAGTTGTCTCGTCTTCTTTCTGTGTCTTTTTGGCATACTCACACTGTAATCTGAATGAAACTTGTAAACAAATTTTGTAGAAATTATTGAATAACATATAAAGATGAAATAGCAGAAATCTTCGTACCTACATTAAACTATTACAAATATGATGCAACCACAACACACACTTGCATATGTATATATACTACCTTTCACATCATCATTCTAGTGTAGAAGTCTAATGAACAATAAAATAATTTTACAACTGTTTCATAACACAAAATCCTACCATAAATTTTTCATATGATAATATTATTTCAACAAAAACATAGAAAAATACACCCTCAAGTATGCACATGTAAAGAACATAATACAAAATATAAAATAATAAATTTGTGTAGCCTTTAAAGAATGCAGCATCATATGGTTACATTTAAGAACCATTGTACATACATATATATATATACATATTTATATGTATGTGCATAAGTACAATGCATTCACATTAGGCTGGTCCTAAATTGCTGGTGTACTTAACCAAACTAACAATAACAAAATTTGTGTACCAAGTAATAGATTATGGGTCTTATTCTTAACAACTTATCAACGATTTATAAGAAAAATGTTCATACAAATTTTTTCTATAAAGCTTTGATAAATTGTTATGAATAAGGCAGTATATGTACTATTAAACAATTATTTAAATTTGTTTGAAGATGGTTTTATAAAATCGATTTTCGCAAAATATTTTTGAACCAAAATATACCGAGAAAATGTTTTTCATTATTAGAATTCTAATATACCTATTGACATATTTAGCACTTTTAATTTAGTTTTAAATTCTTTTAAGAACTAGTTTAATTTATATGTTGCTATTTGCTGATAAATATAGTAAAGAGAAAGCAATTCAAGAAACCAACCAAATGATACTTTTGTTCGGACAGATTTATATCAAAATGGAATTTAAACAAATAAACTTGTTTGCGTCTTTTATTTTACCATAGATTTTTTGTTTGTTTTTTTTCTGTTTGTTTTAGAAATTTATACTCGTGCATATTTTTTCAACGCCCATCCTCTTAACTCGTTTTAAGATAAATGAAAGATATTTAGAGGAAACAAAAATACAAACAAAAGGAAAAACTGAAAGTATGTTGTCCTTGTTGCAGGTTTTGATTTATTTGTCATTTTACCAACCTACAGTACTGCCAGTTCATGTTTTATTTATAGATATGAGTCTGAACCCATAAACACATGGTGTAGTTAGTGTGTTTGTGCTGTTCGTTACTTATGAAGTTTAATATTAAATATATTGACAAAATATTAAATAATGTTGTTTTATAATTACAGAATAAAACTGAATAAAATGCATTTATGTGGAATTTATTTTATTTAAGTAACCCGTCACAGAATTCGATCCAACGTGAAATTATTGCATAGTAAATACATTGATTAAAACTTTAAAAATATCAACAAATATTTTAAGACAAATATAATAAAATAATTCCATTCTCGATCGAAATGAAATTAAGTAACATGCCAGATTTAAATAAATACGTACTTTGGTTGTCCCGCGAAATTTGTTTTTAAAGGATTACTAAAATAAAAAAATCTTTGATCTACTTATATATTAGAAACATTTGTTAAATTTATTTTATTTGAATTTAGGAGATGCATTTAAAAACTCTTTGCGAAAACACGGTAATCCTAAAGCCTTAAATTTATTTTCAGTATCTATAACCTTTTTTATTTTCTTGTTATTATGAGATTTTATTATGATTAACGCATATTTGATGAGTTATAATAAACAAGTGCAAAACACTGGCATGGTTTCTGACAGAAAACTATGCGAAAACTGTACACGCGTATATTTATATGGGCAAATCAGATAATAGGTGTTTCAATTAAGTGTCATTCGGTTTTTCGAAAAAATTTTAAATTTCAATTTGCAAATAAGAAATTTGTTATAGTCACTACTTATAATAGTTTTTTGCTTAAAATTATACTTAGGGAAGCGTGAAAGTATTTTTTACTTCGAAGGGAAGTTGTAATATTAATGAACCTTTCAATACTCGATTAATATAATAATGTTTAAATTCATAATCGATTATTTGTTACAACTTATTGAGTACCCTATAGCTAAAAAAATACAAATTAAAATATTTAAATAAGTACACCGAAAGAAAAGTATTATGTGGCCGTAGTTATTTAATTGAATTAATTTATTAAGCATACGTACTGGTTGAAATATGTTCCAAAATTTGAAAGCCTTTTAATTCATTAATTGTATGATTTATTTTTCTGTGTATTTAATTTATGCAAATTCTATTTCATAGAAAAAATCCAAACATTTAAAAAATGCTTCTCAAAACAGGAAAACAAGAAAAACGTAAATGTAAAAATACACAACAGAGAATAGATGCAAATGTAAATTAGTTAGTGAATAATGGTTATGTTATGTACGAGTATATGTACGCTAGAATATTTTCATTTATATTTATGAGTATTTTTTGCATCAAAGCTTCAAAAATTCTTAAAAAAAATGAAACACTTGACTGGTCTCACAATACATATAAGATATGTATTTATCTACGCCCAGCAAATCGTCGAGACAGTACCGATCTACCTAATTAACTAATTCAGAAAGAACGAAATTCAATGTACACCAATAGCATTTTCGCTTTAGTTGTATGTCCATTATCTAGATTACTTTGAGGTAGTAAAGTGACTATCTATTATAAAATAGACGCTATCGTCACATTAGTTTCTTTACTATAGTTTACAAAACTAAATGAAAATTAGTGCTAACCAGTGCCTTGTTTCTGTATTTTTCTCGAATTGAGAAAAAAATAAAAATATGATAATCTTCCAGTTTTTAACAGGGTTATTCTGTTGATTTTCAAAATGTACGCATTAATATTAAACAACAAATATTTAAATGTTTTTGTGTTCACCTTGTTTTATACAAGAAAAATACAGAAACAAGGTAGAGGTGGTTGTACAATGTACATACGTTAGTAAAAATACTTATTTTTTAAGTGAGTTGACTCTTTGTCACACTGCTGGGTATGATTAAATATATAATAATGTATTGCAGTAGTATTACTACATTAGTAGGTATGTGTGTACAAGCAAGCATTTTCGTAAAAACCATCATCCTTTTAAATTTGAATACGTGAAAACATTAAAACGCCCAGGTCTCATTTCATCTTTGCAACTCTTTGGTAACTCTTTAATAATACAAACTCCAGTACACTAAACACATTTAACACCTAGTAATGATAAAACAAATATTTTGAGCACAAAAAATAAATCTCTTATTTGCAACTAATATGTATAATTATCGAATTCCTTTAAATGGTACGTTCGTTATGGAAAACAGAATTTCCGATTATTTTTGAGTTAACTTTAGAAGTGTTTAAAACTTTTTATGGAAAATATTAGTATATCACAACAAGGTTCAATAATATGAATGTTGTACAATAATAAAATTTTGTGAGTTTGTATTACTTGGATGGAGAAAATATATCTTAGTTTATGGTGATATCAAATATGGACTTTATATTGAAAGTACATATGTCCAATTATGGACCAATTTAAAAAATGGTAGAATGAGTTCTGTACTTGTCAAAATTAAATGTGTTAATTTTTTTGTTAATGGGTCTTTAGTATGTAAGGATTCATAGTAGGTATGCTAACCGTGAACTATCCGGGATGTATGCAATCAGGTATGTTGGGCTAGCCAGACAATGGTCAGATCTGGACACCAATAATGGACTTAGGTCGAAGAAGCGCTCTATCTGCCACTACTACAAGTTAATCTTCAATAAGTTTAGGAACTCTTCTAACCAATACTGGTACAGTAGAATGGATTGAATGCCAAGGTAACCAAAGTCTCTAAGGGTTGGACAAGGGGAGTATTTGAACATATTTTCAATTATAAATGTGAAAATATATGTATACCACATAAGTATAATATGGAGAGCTAAACAAAGAAATAATGTAAGAGTAACAAGCAAGATTTGGATAACACTTCAACGTGCATAAATCTCAAAATATTTTTTGAAGTGTGAATAGTAAACAAAAAAAGTTAAAATTGAAAAAAACGTACTTATATAAATAAGATTTATTTAATTTAACAAATCAATGAATAAACGCAATTGTAAAAAGTAAGAAGCAAAAATTAAATCTTATATATTTCCTTGACTGTACGCATCTACAATCATGCATGTGTATGTATGTATAATGCCTGCAAGCATCAGCCTGCAAAACAAGATTTCTTTCAACAGATTAGAGGCTAAAGTTTGTTTTTGTTTCATTTGATTTTACCTTTGAGCCATTTCCCAATGAGTAACAATCTGTATGTTGCTATACGTAAACGATTGTATGTGTTCATGGATGACTTACCATAAAAAAATTCACGCAAACACTACATTCGGTGTCTACTGGTATGTGTACAAATGAGCTCATAAATGAATAAATGTAAGAATGGTGGGAATGGGGATGTTCTGCCTGAAAGCACACAACAATGGACGTGTACTCGTATGTTGATTATGATGCCAGATACACATTTATCTACTTATGGCGTATACTACTTGATTAACTTTATCATTACACATGAACAGTAAAGGTAAAATGAAATCACAGAAACCCATTTACGTACGAATCCTTCTAAATCTCTCCCTCTAGAGTCTACACAACTACGCTAACCAAACAACGACGTACTTCCCTGCTAAATAACTTAACCACATTCTACGATTTTTATTTTACTTTAAGGTGATAAAATCATAAATATTGATTTACTCGTACATCGAGTCAGTTTTCCTGTGTGTATAGTTAGGTATGTATGGCATATTTTATATACAGAAGCGTTAGAAGGTGAGTTTTTACAACATTAGTAAACAAGTGTGATTTGTAAAAAGTACCATTAACAATATTTTGTTTGTTTGCATTTTTATTTGCTGTTTTTTAAACTTTGACGTTTAACTTTGCCTACGTTTGCCACCGTTTGCCGTCTTTTTACTGTTGGCAACGAACGGTTGTTGCTGATACAGCTTTGACTGTCGCCACTTTTTTTTTGCTTTGTTACTCAGCTTATTTAATGAAGTTTCTTTCCTAATGATGAGTTGTTGCATAACTTTTTCCTTTTCCGAAGAATTTTACAGAATTTTTCTTTTGCAAATTTATTTCAAAGCTTGTTTCTGGTTTCATTTAAGTGTTGTGTTTGTGAATGTGTGTTTCTGTTTATTTATGACAAGTTCTTTAAATTCAGCTACATTACTTTCATTCATTCATAAATTTCTAAAATGTATTAATATATGCATGTAGATATAGAAATGTCTAAATTTGGTTAAATCTTCTATAACATTTTTGTATCAGTGAGTGGCTCGTTAAGATGAATTTTTCTAATCAGTACAAAACGAGTAAATGTGTACAGAATTCCTTGAACTTTTACACAAGTGTGAGTGTGTCTTTTAATTTTAAACTTTATTATAAGAGCAATTATTTGTATTATAAAAAGTTTGTGTATTTATATGTTTATTTATTTTTCAACAAAAAATAACTTTTAAGTTTATTTGCAAGTACTAACGAAAGTACTTGAAAACTTTACGAAAATCATTTAACTTCCCATTAAATTTCAGATTATCCTGTAAATTTAACATTTAATTTTTCATGTTCTTTCTTGCCAAAAACATTTATTTCCATGATTTGATGATTTACAACATTTCTAATCAATATTCATACACACATACACAAATAAAGCAAAATTTTAATTTTGCTATGGCTACGTACTTACATATATTGTTAAACAAATTTATTAATTATTTATAGTGTTGACATAGTTAAGCATATTTTATAAAAAAAAGTATAAAGGAATACTCAAGTGGATTTCATTCTATTATTGACTCATCATCTGTTAATTGATACAGTTAAGTCCATATATGGAGCCATGTGAAATTTGTGATGCATGTTGCAAAAGTCTTTAGAGAAAACTAGCCAATTTTAAAAGGGTTTTAAAATCTTTTTAAATTTACAGGTTTATTTGCAAACAATTTAAAAAGATGCGTCAATGTTACTTTACAAGTAACAAGTTATGGTTATATATAGATAATTAGTTGTATCAATATACATATGTAGTAGAAAATAAACTGAATGAAATTCTAGTATAATTAATTTATTTAAGTTAGAATTACTCTAAGGACTATTTTAAGTAGACTTTTAAATAAACATAAACTGTGTGAAATTTTAATTTGACATTAGACCACTTTGCACATCACTTCAATGGGAGAAGAAAACGAACTAATGCAAATGTGAATACATCCAAATGTAAAAATGAATGAACCGCCGTACAAACAATATGAAGCCAAAATAAAACATCAAGTAAAACAAATGAAATCTTTCAAGTAAATGAAATAATAGAAGCACACGCATATATACATACATTCAGACATACATAATACATAGTATAATAATACTAACACCTACATTTTTATTAAGTTCGTTTTGGAATGGAATATTTTAGGATTTATTTAATGTCATCTATCCACTTCCATTTCCTCCTTTTTGCTTTCTACTTAAGTTCTGTTGTCTACTCAAAATGTCAATAAAAAGTGGTTTATCACTGATGAGCCAACTAAGGCTAATGTTATGAGGTCACGGAAGTGGGATCGGGTCTAGGGTTTATACTAACAAAACAAATATAAAATAAATAAATAAATATAACCAAACAAAAAATGTACTGAGTGTATGTGGGTTTATGTGTATGTGTGTCGGTATCTATGAGTATTTGGTGGACAATTTAACAATATGCTAAAAGCAATATAGTTTTAAACTGTACTCTATATGCTAAAAATCTCAGCTCTGTAGGCCTTTTATTGTAGTGGGTCTTTTTTTCTTCTTATTGTTTTTGTTATGTTTTTAGGGGGAAATATTTTTGAGTTTATGGACAAATAAAATAATGAAAATTGCCAAATCACAATAAAGGACAATAAGAATGGAAAGAAATCTCTTGTCATAGAATATGATTATGTTGTTTTTGTTTTGTTTCGAAATGTATTTCAGAGTTGGTAAAATTCGTCTAGTAAGAACTTGATATTCCTCACTTCCTCATTCTCTCTGCTTTACCAGGTCTGCTTCATTCTTCGTCTCTTTTGTTTGTCATTTATTAGGACAGTAAAAATGTTTATTATTGTCATTGTGTCTTCGTTATTGTTATGTTTGCCTTCTACCATATTACATACTTATTGTTGTCGTGTTATTTAAAAACTTTTGTTGGCTTCAATTTTGTCTTTACGCTGATTCTTTATAAAGCATTTCTTTGAATTCTTCATGTTAAAGATGTTCTTAAGTAGTAAATTTAAGAAGCAGTACATTTTAGAAATTTTATTAGTTTTATGAATTAGAGTGTTTGTACATCGCTCTAAATTAGTAATTTTTTAAAAAACATATCACTCATTCTGATATCATAACTTTTATGAAAGTTAATATTGGCGTAATTATTTTGTTAAAATTTCAACTCCTTAATCTGCATATCTGCGGCCAAAATACCGATTTTGGCCGACATTTTTTTAATAGATCGAAAACTGCTGAATATATATCAAATCCGACTTTAGTATACTATTCTACAGGAAAATTTAAGATGTATAAACTTAATTTGACAGAATTTAGATGAACTATAAATGCATAAGAGCAAAAGAAAAAATGTAATTAAAAAAAATGCAAAGTCTGGTTTTATCATTCGTAAATATAATATTAAATGCCCTTAAAAATTGTTTTAAAATTATTAATATATTGTAATCCGTTAAGGATTTATGATGGTTGTAATGTTGGCTTGTGGTTTAATAATTTCCCATCAAACAACGCTGTTTTCATCAAAATCTCCGAATTTAATAAAACAATTAATGTTCCATATATAACTTGTATAATGACAAATTTTGGGTTTTATTACTTTCGTGGTTTTCGAAATATAGCGTTATAAAGTTTAAAATCTGAAAATTTAAAATCTGATCACATTTAAAGGGTTAATAATAAAATTTCTTCTTTTTTACCATTAGTCTCAGAAAAAAGCATACTTTCATTATGCACAGAGAAATTTTTTTTTTTAAAAGTGCATTTTTCGATAATAATAAATGCACTTTTGAAGCTTTATAAAAATGTGAAAATAGGCTCATTCTTATTGATTTTTCCAATAAAATCAATTATTTTACACTGATTTCTTATAAATTCTGCAGTTTCTGCTCTGTAAAAAATGTCGCTCAAAATCAGTGGTTTCCTCCTTAGATATGCAGAGGAAGGGGTTGGAATTTGATAAAAAATATTACAGCATAGTAATCATTGATACATTAACCTTCTAAAAAGTTGTCATATCACAAAAGCGAGAAACATTTAATTTTTTTGAAACGAAACCTAATATATATATCCTCACGAACGGCCATCGATAGACTAGAAATATTTTGGAGACCATTATAAAACATAACAAAGCTGGGTAAAATATTGAATTTAACATGAAAAATCGAGTAACCCATACGATATTTTTTTAAAAACTGTCGACCTCACGAATGGACAACACTTAACCGAAAATATTTTGAGTATTATCATATTACATAACAGCGAATATTTTCAAGGGGGTTACGAGTTCCCTAATTTCAGAGGAACACATTCCATTATTGTATCGATAGAACACACCACATTGCGACGATGCTCCAGTGAATCAATAGAGTTGGATACCCTACTTTCACCGATGAGTACCTTCGCCATCTCTTGTACGCGGTCGAATAGCTCCAAAATAGACTTCGAAGCTCCGGTCCATAAATTGGAGTTGTATTCCATTTTCGGTCGGGTATAAGTGGTGTAAATAGTAACAAGATCAGATGGAGTGAAGTATGTCTTACACCGTTTCAAAAAACCGAGACACTTGAATGCTTCTTTTGACAGTTGGAAAATGAATTTAGTCAGAACATCAAGAGTTTCTGATTCCTTAACATTTACAAATAGATGGACTAACATTATCTGTCATATGTTTATGTGTTAAAAAACAACATTGAGTCTCTTCGTGCGTTAAAATCGACTCTGTTTACAAGACTCCTCATTACCCCAATCTTCGCCTATATTTGAAAAAATAGGAATGGCAGATATTTCTGTCATCGGCAGAAGAGTAGATAGATTTAGATGTTTGACATAGAAGATAAGAAATAGGGTAGAAGTAAAAACGGAGCCTTGCGGTACCCTTGAATTACTCTTGAACTCGTTTGATGAGATCCCGTATAGTGCGATCACTGAGAAAGTTAGAGGTAAATCAAGTGAAATTATTACCGAAACCAAATGCAAGAAGTTTTGACACAAGTGCACCATGCCATACTTTATCAAATGCTTTGGAAATATCTAGAGCCACCACCTTACTTTCGCCAAAATGGAATAGAGTAATACCATTTCTCCGAAAGGAAGGCCACAACTTTGCAGTTAAAGTGTTACATTAAAAAATAAATTATATGTGTTTGTAGACTTATGCATAAAGTTTTTGTATGTTTTTGCATCGCAAAAATTCGCAAAAAAATTTACATGTGGAATAAAATCGCACTTTTTATTATTTTTGAATCAGCTTTTTGAATCTTAGCTTATTTTAACCATAAAATCATAATTATACATGAGTCTTTTAGATCTTATTTGCCTTATTTTTTACATTTTTACTTTTAATAAATTCATTTAATTTAATTAAAAAAATACATTCCACTTATTTGTTGATATCACAATGTTTACAAGAACTTGATATAAGAAATTTTGAAAATTATTCAGAAAATAACTAAAATCAATTGAAATTAATAAAAATAAAAATATCGATTATTATAAAGATTAGAGAAGTATCGTCAATTGAACTAAAGTAAAAAAAATTAGTATAAATACCATCAAATATGTTTATTATCTGTAGCAAATAATTTGACGATTTCCCAAATTCTATTGACGATTTTGACGATTTTTTCCACAAAATCATCTGGCAACTATGCTACAGGACCTTATTTTGGTTATAACCCTAATATACATATATAGTATAAAAGACATATTTATACAAATCACTTTTGATCCGTTTTAATTATGTGTATTTTTACTTTTATAAATGTGTTTGTTTACATGTGGTTTTAGGTAGAGTATATGTTATATTTAAATTTGTATATAAAGGAGCTCCGTTTAAGATAGTTTTCATTTAGCATCGATTTAAATTCTATTTTATTTATACATATATAGTGTAACATTAAAAACATAGAGCCGTACAAGGGCGTTAAAACAACCAAAAACCTTTAAACTGTATCTTTGCAGACTTTTTTCTTTAAACGGGCTTAGATATAATTTAATGTAATTTATAACAACGTCAAAATCGATGCTTGAAATTTTGCTTAATATATTTTTGTTAAGTATGTGTAGTATTAAATGTTTTTTATATACCTACTAGCTAATATCCAGTGTGCTTCGCTACCCCAATCGAAATTAAATACAAAACAATAAAAAATTATTTATCTAGTTATTAAATTATGCAATGTGTTACATATGATTAACAATGTGTTACATGTGAGTGTTGCCAAGCAAATTATTGCAAGTTTACCAATTTCTGTCCACCGTCAATTTTTATCTATTTATGAAAAATTTAAATTATCTAACAGTTTTTAAGATATACAAAATTTTGTTTTTAATTCATATCTGTCGTGTCAAGCCCCCCATTGAAAGTCCTGCCATTATTCTCTAAATGTTCACTTGAATGCCATAGTTTCTTAGCTTCAAGCTCCCCAGATGCAATATTTGAAGAATCTTGTTCTATTAGTTTCGCAGTTAATCGAAATTTTGTATTAATATGAAAGGTGCCAGTACCTCAATGGAAGTCCGCTCGTTTACTATAAATATTGAGATGAATGTCAAAGTTCTTTAAGTTATATTTAAAGATTCTAGCTCTAATAGTTTCTCATATATAAGAATTCCCCCCCCCTATTTTTCCTTAAAAATGTTCAGATGAATATTAAATTTATTACCCAAAATGTTTACATGGACGTTAAAGCTATTTATGCTAAATTTTACCTTTAATAGTTTCCAAGAAAAATTAATTTAGCATTTAATTTATATGACAGGTACCACGCTCCCTAATCATATTGACACTAAAGTGGTTTCGACAAACTGTTAATTATCTCACTTAAAATTTCAAAAAAAGTAACCTTTTACCTATTCTAGACATACATGAATACGCTGTAAAAATTTCAAGTTCAAAATTTCGGTTCAGCCGTTAGTCTCTAACGTTTTTATAAAATTTGGACAGCTTCAATATAAGAGACTGGAGTACAAAAAAATGTTTCAATAAAATCCATGAATATTTTACAGTATATATGTAGTTATGTGTAAATGTAAATAAAGAGTAATTAAAAAAACATAATATCCTTTTAAACTATAAAAGAACTAAACATTTTTCGTATTTTTTCACCTAAAATATTCTGAAGATTTGAATTAGAAAATGTAAAAAAGTACCATAAAAGTAAAGTACTTTTCAATTTAAAAGAAATAAAATATTTAAAAATCGTCTGGTTAAAATACTTATATTTAAATTTACGTAACAATAATATCTTTTTGCGGACTAATCAAATAATACATACACTTAAAAAGTGCAGTTAGAGTAATTATTAAACCGACTTTTACAAAAAGTACTTAGAAATTTGGATTTTTCAAATCGAGGTTTTAATAGAAAATATGTAAGCGAAATAAATAGTTTTTTTTATAATTATAGAAATATATGTAGAATATCAGTTGAATTATGTCAGAAACCGCGTTTTGTGAAAAGTGGTAATTACACCCTTATTCACATCCTTGTTTAATTTGTTCTAACGAGCAAAACACTTTACAGTGTTAACACAACAACAAAAATATTTATTTAATATATGCAACCCTGTATAAGATTTACCACGAAAATAATTAAGGATTAATTCTTCATACGTCTATAATTAAAAAATATAAATGTATGCATTGGCAATTTCTACTACATGAAAAAATATTAATAATTTTATAAATTAAATATGTAGCAAAACCTTATTCCATTTAAGACATTTTTAACCGAAATTTTTAAATATTATATAAAAACCAAATTTTAAACTTGATAGTAATGAAATGTTCATGTGAAAACTACAAAAACTGAGAGTGCTTCATAATTTGCAAGAAATTTGAATATTATACATATGCCTAAAACTGTATTGACTATTTAAGAATAATAAATATTCTTAGCAAAAAAAATCAAAATAATATATTAAACAAAATATGGAAAAGTTGGCCAGAAAAAGAAATTAATCCATTTATTTTAACAATTTATTGAAAAACAATTAAAACAAATATTTACACTTAGGTTTTAAACAACGAGAAAATAAGACAAATAAAAAAATGTCTAAATAAAATTAAAAAAGAGGGAACATGTCATTTGAAAAAAGCTACTGATCATTTTTTCTTTGTGTGAAAGCCCTGCTCTGTCCTTAAATCTTTGACATAGTTTCTTTTTTTTTGACATATACATTTTTTACAGCAGATTTAAATTTTCCAGAAACCTTTCTATAAGAATTCTTTGAAGTTCAAATATCAATCATAAATAATTCAAATGTCATTTGATGAGAATACCACTTCAATATCAAATATGTATCAACATTGTTTGCAAATTATTTTGCCGTTCTCTCTGCTGCAATTTTTAGCACGTTTTATTGAAGTGTATTACTACTTAACAGGGAATTTGGTTGACATACAGAACGTAACTGTTTATTATCAAGGTTGGCAACCGTTATCGCTAATCTATCGTTTTCTCTTAAATACTTATTACTACCTTTACCGCTAAAATTGCGATAATGCTAAAATAGCAATACCGAAATAAGTCAAAATACCGATATACCAAAAATACATATATTCTGCATAGCCAAATAAATAATCATATTGAAATAACCGCTAAAATATAATTTTAGTATACTACCATTACCGCTAAAATAGCAATAACGCAATAACTCAAAATACCAATAACGCTAAAATATCAATACCGAAATAAGTCAAAATACCGATACTGCTACTTCATCACTGTTTCGAAACGGTCGCAAACCTTGTATATTATACAACATACATTCAAGCGAAACGAATCGATTCCAATCCAATGTTCATTAAGTAGGTGTTTGTGTTGCATAAAAAAAGAAAAAAAAAACAATTATGTCAGTACTAAGGGAATCAAACTAATGTCGCACTACATACGATCACTTATTTTTGTTTTTATCTGGTGTTCATTTACTTTTTTCAGATTAAAACATTTTACTTTAATTTTGTTTCGGCTGGATGTCCATGTAAACATTGAGCGCAAATTTCATTGGGTGAAATTTGGCATACGCTCTTTTTTTGGCGGACGAAGCCTATTGAAAATGGATAAAATTTGTCCGTTATTTCGCCTAGCCCCCATACAACCGTACCCCTTTGGGCTCATAATTAAGTTAAATGTTCTATTATGTAAACAAAAGTCGGCAAAACTTAGTTTTATTGAACTTTTATTGAAATTACGGATTTTTGTAATGAACGGTCTTCATTTAACCCTAGCCCTCATACAAACTCCCTTCAGAAAATGACTTGAAGGTCAAAATTCATCTATAAACACTAATAACATTTTAAATTCTACATAAATAACTTTGATGTAGACGTAAATTCCTTTACCAACATTTATTAGAATAGGCCCATATTTTCCCCTGCTCCCCTTTGAGCCCTATTGTAAAAAATATATTTCGGAATAAAGTTAAAAAAACATACATACATACCATTTTTAACAAACTGATTGGTGTAGGGTATCGTATGGTCGACTATGCCCTACTTTTTTATTTCCAGTCACATATATATAAGAAACATATGAAAGAAGACAATTCTAGGAATTCTATTATTTGTTGTTTTAATTTTTAAAATCAATTGAGACAAAACATTTTTATACTTAGTTATAATTTGTGTTTTTAGTTTTCCTTAAAATTATACAAAAGTTTGTTCAAAAATTTCAAATAGTTTTTCAAACGCAATTCTTCGTAGAAAAGATTTTAAGTGAATTTGGCTAAATTTTATGGAATATCATTTGATATCAATAAATCATGTAGGTACAACAGGACCGTATGTCATGGTATCTATATTTTTGAGTTCATGCAAATTTTCAAATTTTCGAGATATACTTGGAATAAAAGTTTTACATTAAATGGAACGAAAAATTTCTCTTTGAATTTTATTTCGGTGTCGATTACGGTGTATGAGGAAAGAGCCTTTAAACAATTTTAAATATTTTATTGCTTTATTGATTAAAATAAAAAAATAAATATAATATAATAAAATAAATCAAAAACAAAAAAGTTATAACAATTCAAAGTTAGGGAACTTGTCTTATCTTGTATTTATCTTGTGAAAAATATAACAAACTTCATATTTAAACATAAAAATGTCGGTTTTCACAAGATAAATAATGATTTGTGGATCAATCAGGACTCAATTGAGCTCACCAAAAGATCATCAAACAAAGGTAATAATCGCAGTGTTAGGTCGTTGACTTAATTTAAATATTTCTTTCAATATATTCTGTATTTAAAACGTTGGTATTAATTTAGGAATCTGCAATTAAAATTAAAAATAAATAATTATTCTCATTATTAAAGAAAGCAAAAATTTATTGGTAATTTAACAAGAGTTATTAACAGTAATTGTATTTATTTTGTTGTTATACAAATATACAAACAATACATTTATTTCCAAACTTGAATATAAAGTGTTTAGTATGTTTTGTTCATGAGAAACTAGTCGAATACGTGAATCACTTGGACACCCTTCTTTTGTGATAAACAGAAACAACAAATCGATTTATATTTTGTACAAGTAATTACCTTAAGTATTAAATAATGTAAAATATGTATAAATGTCTATATATTGTATAAGAAGCTGGAAAAAGTAAGATAATATAGGCAAACATTAATGTGAGAACATAAATTAACATTCCGATCCATTGAATTAAACACAAGCTCTCATATATTTGAATGTGTATTGGTCATACATACAACCGAGTTCAGAATTTTAACTCATATAATCGAAAGCTACCTCCTAAGTATTATTAGATAAATTTTTATGAAGCACATCTATTGATATTCCTTAAGTGCAAATAAAAATTAAATAAATTTATATTTATTTAAAGAATGGAAGTAAATAATCAAATATTGAACGTGAATTTGAGCTCAACACAAAATCATTTGTAATGAACCGCTATAGTTTTACTCAGCACTGTGGTTGTTGAACCACCTTGCGTTCCGATGTTAGCAGTGTTGGTAATGACTGAGAGGCAGCACCCATGTAATTACTTTATATTAACAATAATAAGAACAACAAAAACACAATGAGAGAAAACAACTACAATATAACAAATACGAAACAATTATTAGGTTTTTAATCACCTGGCAAACAGCAATTACGAAGCAAATTTGTTAATGGAAGTAACTCATATACATATATATGTACATATACATATACAAACTAACTGCCAAACGAACATATACAAAATATCAACTTAGCTGTAACAACAACGAAGAAAACACAAAAACTCGACATCATCTTTTGTATAAATAAAGAAACATTATGGGAGTTTCTTTAAACTTTTTGTTCCAAACTAGACAAAGATCTTGACTATAACGATTCTGTTAGTCTACAGTGGCTCACAAACAGACATAAATAATATGATTCTTATTAAAACCAACTATGATTCTTATTAAATCCAACTCATATTAAAGAGTATCGAGTGAATATTGAAAATTTCATTTTATTTTATAAAAAAATATTATATTTATTTTATGCAGTAGTTATTACAAAAATATATTATCAAATGATTTGTATTGATTAATCGATTTGTTGCATGTTTTGAGTGGTCTTTAATTACAGATTATTTACTTTTCATGTTAAAAAATTTAATTTAAAAAACACAAATTATTTTGTAAGGACATGTCTAATATATAGTCACATAGATACAAATATATAAAGATATGTATGTTCATGAAAATAACAAATTATTTATCATTATTTATTTCCCTGGCACAAAAACGCCATCAGTAGCACAAGGAAACTGTAAAAAACTTTTATCACATTTACTTGTTCACATGAATGTGCTTTGTGAGTTTTGAAACATCCTTCCCACATTGTTTATGTCCGATAATTACATCCCATAATTTGAGTTTTTTCAATTTGCCACATTTCTCGCCATTTTTATACCCTCCACCACAGTCAATGGTGATAGAGGTTATATATATGTTTGTCATTCCGTGTGTAACACCACACGAACATATTTCATTGGTTAATTGAGCTATTTTAATAAAATCCGACACAAAAACGTTTTGTCTATATATGAATCACCCTACATAATTTTTTCCGGATCGGTCCATCCATATAAAATTTACTGGAAAAAAATTAAAAGCATATATTTCATTGAATTATGATGTACCCAGCAAAATTTTTTGGAATTTCTTCAAAAAATTCCAAAATCGACTACTGTTAGAAATACTAATTAATTCCTAATTGGACATACGCTATAGACAATTAACTACAAATTCCATTCAAAACAATTAATTTATGTAACATACTCGTAATACTTCACCACGAAATATTTCACCATCATTTACACATTTTTGTCACAAAATGTATTTCATTGAAAAATAAAGTTATATTGACAAAATTCGACAAAACTATTGTTCAATTCACAATCAAGTTGTATATTGTACCTACTAAAGTTTAGTAACAGTGATTGTGAACAGATCTTTGCAGCAAGTCATAAGTTTATGTTCACAATGAAAAAAACAATCAAAACAAACAATGTCAAAAGATAAAAAAATCAAATAATATTAAACTAATTAAGCGAGCAAAATAAACCAAATTAATTTCTTTTTATTTAAAATTCTATTATTTTCATTATTCCACATTTTAAACTAATAAATAAACAGTTTTTATTAACACTTTATTTTTGTTTTTGCAAACAGCTGTTTGTTTGTAATTTCTGTGTTACCACTTTATCGTTTTTTATGCCAAAATCGATTGAATTTTTTATTTATATGCTGAAATAAACAATTGACAACACTGAACTTTCTTACGACATTAGAAAAACATATGAAAAATTGTCGTAAGAGTTGTTTAGAGCTATTGCATAGAAAATACCAACAACATTGTTATGACTATTGTAGCAGCTGCTGACATACAACGCTACAACATCGATTGTGAATTGAACATATGTGTTGTTTCTATATGCATCGCACTACGAAATTTTTTTTAAATGAGAGCGGTCACAATCAATACGTCAAACTTTGGCGTAATGAAAGAGAAAATGAGAACAAAATCAAACTGTCAAAATTATTGTTTTTCTTTATGTTTTGTTTAATTGTGATTTTTTGTGGGAAAAACACCATTTAAAAATTGTTGCTTAATTATTTTTTTTATATAAAGTTATTTTATATTTTTGTTTTATTTAAATAAATTAATTAATATAAATAAATAAAAAAATCATATATTTCTCATACTTCGGCAAAGTATCGATTTAGTATAACCTTTTTGACGTTGCGTAGCTGTCATTCGCAGTTCGTCGCATAGTATTATATGTGTTTGGATCTTAAAAGTTCCAATTAATGAAAAATCCGATTTATTCGAGAAACGATAACAAAATGTACAGCAATCTTAAATAGATCAGAATGATCTTTGAAATAGGATCATTTATATATAGCTGGGTGCCCAGCTAGCATTTGGAAGTTTTTTGGTTTGATGATTAATTAGTAAACTGAGTATTTTTTGACTTATTTGATGAAAGAAAAGTATTCAATAAGTTGCGCGCCTGAAAAATTATTTCAAAATGATCCAGATACATGATTGAAAACTGATTGCATTAAAAAACAATAACAAAAGTATAAAATTATCAAATGTATAATTATTTGAATTTGTGTAACATTTAAAAAGTCGAAGAAGAGTCATAAATGACTCGAATGTGATCAAATATTTCAAAAAATACTAGCCGGATATATACATATTATGTATATAAAAATACATGTGTGTGTTTGTCTATTTCTGTATCAATAAACTAGTGTGCTTATCTTGGAATATCTAGTACAAAACTTAATTAAATCTGATTTCTTAGAATGCTTACATATAATTGTATCTTTTTGTGGCTTATAAAATTAAAAAAAGAACGAAGAAAAAATTTCTTAAAAAATATTTGAATGAATATTTTGAAGTAAACAAAAACACAATATGAAAAAATCTAAAGGAAAAACCAAGGAAAATAAAAAATTAAAATTACCACTTGTCTTTGATCGTAAATCATGATTTTAAGCTAAAGGCGACATGACTCCTGTCAAGTCAAATAGCTTTGCTAGCAACTATTTTACTTGTACAGACAGTTTCTGAAGGCTAAAAAAAACAGACAACTGTATGTGCAAATTGTAATTTTGGCTTCAGAAAGTGGGAAAAAGCACAACCAAAGCAGCACTAAATGAATGATTCAATTTAGTAGATATAAAAGCTGCAACTACCAAAGTCTGCTTTGTTTTCTACGTTCCCTCTCGCCCATTTCATACATTTTATGTTCCTATCTTTTTTTACAAACAACAACAGAAACACAAAAAGATATTAGTCACCATTCATGGTTTACGACTACTATTAATATCAACAACCAGCCAGTCAGCCAACCAAGCATCAGCCATCCTTTTGGTATTTTCAAAGATGAACAAAAATAAAATTTTACTAAAAAAAATAAAACAAAACAAAAAAATTTGATAAATAAATAATAAAAAAACTGTGGTGAGAAACTGGGTACCAAGAAAAACTTAATCGAAAACATGAACAAAAATTAAAAAAAGAACAAACCAGATAAAAATTTGCCAATTTGACAAAAATTTAGGTCAACCATGCTTTCGCATCAAGTTCAAGTCACTGAAACATGGTTTTGTGCACATCTTAAACATTTTTAGTGCCATACAAAAAGCAAATTTACACATATTCATATAAATATATACATATGTATGTATGTATGTATGTATGTATGTATGTATGTATGTATGTATGTATGTATGTATGTATGTATGTATGTATGTATGTACATATATATTATTTACGGTATAAAGTATGGGAGTATCTATGAGTAAATTTGTAATCTTGTAATACCTTGTGTCCTTAAAATATTATTTGTAATAAATAAAATGACGAACTAAAGCAATCAACATCAGCATTTTGCATATTGCATTATTTGATGTCAAAATCTTTATAAATACTTTTGTACATTTGATTCTAAACGCATAGAGATTCGTTTGTACTGCAATATAAATTGTTTCATTCTATGTTATAGATCTTAAAATTTAATATATAACAATATATGTAATTAGTTTTTTACTTATTTTATTTTAAGATTTGTTTACCTTTTGTCCAAGTGTTTGAAAGAGAAATTCAATTTAGTTCTTTTTCTATATTAGGAATTGTTTAAAAATTACTGGCCGTTATTGGGAGATCTTGCTTTTGTAGTTTTTGCATTCTATAAAACAAGTTTCAGGAAGACTTTTAATGACAATATATTACAAGAAAATATTACCAATATCACTGCATTAATTTTAGTTCAATTAGTTAAAAATAAATGCATTTGGTTCGTTTTGAAGTCAACCTAGATGTAACAAGTAGAATCTATAGAAGGATGAAGAGAGTTTGTGGAAAGCAAAAAGATGAAGAAGTTTTTTTTTTTTATTATCATTAAATAAATGGTAGTTTTGTTGCTTCCGTCGTCAGTCTGGTTCTGTGTCTCAGCATCAAATCAGTTCATAGCGGATGGATCTCTTTATATCACTAACCATCAACTACAACAAAGTTAAAAACATTCTGTTTTTTTTACGTATTTCAGTTTTCTTTTATTTTTCCGCTAGTAAAAGCATTTTCTGATAGAAAAATATATATAAGTAGAAATAAAAGCTAATTTCAATAAAAGTTTATTTCTAGTACGTATATTCTGTTGAATGTTTTGGCTACCATATGATAGAAGAATCTATTTAATAAACGTCTTTGTATTTTAAATTTTTTTGTGGTTGTGCGTATCGCATATTTTTTTTGTTTATAAATATTTTTAATATGTATGTACTATGAATTTATTATTTGCTAAATAAGTGGAAAAACTTTTATGCTAATTGAATTATTTTATTAAACAATTTTAGTGAAGCAACGCATAATATTGAAAGATTAATCAACAAATTGATTGGCATTAAATAAAAACAACGAAAGAAAAATACACATTACATACCTCTTTCTTTCATCTGCACGATTTAATTTTCATATAAATACATTTTAATATATTTTCTTCGTTTTTTAAAGTAGTAAATTTGCATTTTAAAAGGTTAAAAATTTTATAAAAAAAAAGTTCCATTTAAATATACTGCTGTTGGCTGAGGTTGCATGCTGTGGTCGTAATCCATGGTCTTTAAAGTTGCAACCTTCGCGGCAAATTATGACTGCAGAAGACGCTAATGATCGTTTAAAAACTAATCCGTAAACATTAGGGTGGATCAAAAGTTCTGATGCCAAAATGTTTGTCCTGCCATCAACATTCTATGTGTTGGCTTAAAGGATAAAAACATCCTTTTTGGTCTTTTTACAAATAAACTGAACGCAAACAACAAACCATTAATTTTAATTAATTTTAAAGGTTTACTTGTTAGATATATAAAGCATTATTCAAAAACACGTTTTTATTTTTTAAATGATTTAAATGATTATGATTCTATTTAAGATGTAGATTGAATTTAATTTTATTAATTACAATGTAAAAATTTTTAGATATAATTTTTTTTTTGCGAAAAATACAAAAATGTATTTCACGTCAATGCAAGGGATTTTCGCAACCATTTCAAAATGATATCATAATTTCACAGTATTCCTTTGCGTAATATACATATAAATAATTTAAAAAAAATCTTAAAAATTACCTGTTCACAAAATATTGACACCAAAACTGAAATTTCCAGAAATGGCATTTTAGAATGAACCAAGCTTTTGTTTTCGGTCAAAATAGCACCTTAGTTTTTCTCCATACAAAAAGGGATATCCTAATGTAATTTGTATATACATATGTACATACATATTTACTGCTATCACGATGCAATAGCACATTACGGTGAGAGAGGCTGTTACAAATGATTACTTAAAATATTTCAATTCACTTACTGTGTACTAAACTAATGTATACATACCTACAAATGCATTAGCATTAACCTCACCCTATTATAGTGTTGTTTTACCTAGACCCCTTTCACTTCGCTCATACTCACTTCTGGGTTTAAGTGTCAGAAACAATTTCACCTTTTATGCTAAAGTTTACATCGATTTTCTTTTAGTTTTCCCTTGAATGAATCGCTAACAAAAACGATGAACAAATGTGCTAAAGGAGCAACGGCTCACCAGGAAGAGATGCACAATATTAGTTGATGTTTTTTGTTCCTCTTTCGGTATTCTAAACGAGCAAACAGGCGAAAAGCAATTAAAACGACAGACGGCAGGAGATTTTTAGAGTACTCTCTAAAGCCACCAGCTGTTTCCTTAAATTTAGTTTAATGCTTAAAACAGAACAGAAACTTTTCTTAAGAACGCTTCCACAGAGGTGTTACCACAAGGACTTTGTCTTTTTTCCTACTTCTTCACTTTTCCTACATTTTTACTTTTGTATAGATTTTTAGTTTTGCACACTAATAACTTTGAAAAAATATTACGCATACATATAAACATGTCAGTATATTTTTGTATATAGAATGGAACATCTTAATGTTAAATTCTATGAAAACAGTACTTTTACTAAACGAGTATGCGATAATTGCTCACTGATGCTTTAGTCACCGCAAGCTATACTATACTTCTACTAACTTCTTCACATCTATGCTTTGTATTTCTTATAATATTTTTTGTGTATTTTTATATGAAGAGTCTGGCAGACAGTCATTTAGTTGAATTCTTAAATTTGTGTTGTCGCTTTTGCTTAAGTACTCAAGTGTTTTTGCTGGGTTTTACATAAGATATGTACATATATACAGACTTTATCTAATGCCATTCATACAACAGCAGCCTGCGGCAATTAAAAATACTTACTCGCTACCACCCATTCACGTCACCATTTTTACACCACTAATTTGAGCAGCACATTAATAGCAAGAACATCAGCAAGAATAACAGCACCTCTACCACCACAAGTCCTACTCTCCATCTAACTTATCTTCATTACTTAAAGTATGTTTTTCATCACTTTAAAATCCGTTCCTAAAAGGTATGGATGGTATTGCAGAAATCCTGTTGGTTTTTTGCATTTCCGCTCATACCGTAAATGGATGTCTGTCACTATGTACTGGTATATACGTGTGCAAGTTAGAAGAGCGAGAGTTTTTGTTTCAGGCAAGTTAATGAAGATATTTTAACGCCGTTTTCTAAGGGAAATGTGAATATTTTGAAGTATAAAACTTTAAGTTTATTTAATGATTTGGTTGCATATTAATTTGGCCAACTTAATTTTGTGAATAAACAAGTAAATATGATTTTTGTGTACCGAATTCAAAACAGATGGTTTATTATATTAAAATTATTAATAGTCTACTTTATTTTTAAGCTTCAAGCCCTAAACTTGTAAATGGTTAAATATTGCTTGAACAATTTTTAGAACAATGTACATATTTCATTACCGCAGCCTGTGTTGTGATCGCCCATTTGCTACTAGAATATAACTTTTAGTTTTTTTTTTTAACAAAAGTGTCAAATATACTTTTCGTTATTTATATGTTTGTATGTTATGTATATGTTTTCAAAACATATACATAATTGGTTAATTGTTTTAAAATTTCAGAAGCGTTTTATATGTATATATTTTTTTTGACAAGTCTTTTAGAAACTGCAAAACAATAATTTGCAAAATGTTTTGCTCGTAATATATTAATATAGGCTCACATAAATATTGGAGAAAAATAGGGGTACAGCTACACTATCTCCTTGGCTTCAGTTTTGTGACATTTTGCTTGTTTACTTTTAAACAAATCTAATGATTTGATTTTAAAAGAAAATAATTCATTTCTTACTTCAATTAAAATTTTTACTTATCAAATATTCGTGGAAACATAAGTTTTAATTTTAACCCAAGCAGAAAACAAATAATGGTAATTTAAAAACAGTTAAAAAAACATAAGTTTTTAGTAATGGTAATCTTGTAAATGTTTGTGGGTCCACACTAATAATTCGAATGTAACAAATGGAATGTTAAAACCTTTTTGAAAATTACAACAATATTTGTATTATCTTTTTAATCATATTATTATCTAGTGTGGTTCATGTAACGTATGATTAATGTATTCTGAAAATAACAAGTATACATACTTAAGTTTTTTAATAACTGATCAATTATTCGACGTATGAGTAACGTATTTTAAAAATTCAAAAACGGTGCAAAACTAAAATCAATAACATGTTTGCCGATGTAATGCACATATTTCTACAGGTTGAGATATTTAATATCGGTTGAGATTCAACTAAGTTACTGAGTCCTAAAAGGTACGTCCTTATGTAAGTTTTCGATTTTTGCTGTGTTATTACTTATTACAATTTTAAAAATTCGCTTACGCTTAAAAATATAATGAACAAGTAGGAAAGTTTAGTCGGGCATGGCCGACCATATGATACCCTACACCATGAGTATATTTTTACTTTTATAAAATTTTTATTTTTTGTAAAGAAACTTTTATGTTGAATATTACCATAAT
>NC_060952.1:765763-777268 GCF_022045245.1 Lucilia cuprina
TTAATCGACTCAAAAAATGATTCTGAATCGATCGGTATACTTTAAGGTGGGTATTGGACCAATATTTTTGTATGTTACAAACATCAGCACAAACGTATAATATCCTCCTCACTATAGTGGTGTAGGGTATAAAAAGTAAAGAATCATAATTTTATAATTTGTAACCATTATGCGTAGTAAAGTTTTAAAAAAGCATTTGATACAAATAGAATATTTATCTTTACATACATACAAACATACATATACATATGTATTATTTATGTACATCTGCAGTACTGTTTGGAATTTTTTTATGTCTATTTACATTTTAGTTATACTTGTTTATTTATTATTAAGATTTCTATAAGTTTTGTTGTTGCTGCTTTGGTTTGATTTTATTTATTCGTTTGTTTGTGTCGGTTTGTTTAGTTTAGTTGTACTATTTTACTTTTGAAACTAAATATTCGTTTGTTTGCAAATTTTTGTGTACAAAAAGATTTTGTCCTTAGTCTTTGTAAATAACGAAATACAAACACTTTTATACTTATAAACTTCTACATAAAAACAACAAATACAAATAACCCAGTAGTTCGGTTAGACAGTCCCGAACTACCTATTTAAACATTTAGGGTTACTCCTAGCCTCCGAGCGTCAATCGTTCCCCCATACATGTGCTTAAAACATTAAAGTGACGGTTGTCTTCACCCTCGTTTACAAAGTGTACATCCGTAACGAAAGACGAAATAGAGCCAACCAGGTGGTTAGACGTAAATAGAAAGCACTGTCTTTTTCGAATGTATTGACTTTTTGTCGAACTGATGGGAAATAGTTTGCTGGTTACTGTGCAATTACGCACTTAAATAATATACAAATACTCAAATACACTAAGGGTTTTCATTTAAACGCTTAAGTTTCCCATTTGTGCAAGTGGGCAAGTGTATTCGACTTGTTTCATGAAACCCCTGTTCAAATTCTGTTCAATTACAATATTTACAAACATTTTACAGCAATGTCAAATGAAATCAAAAAATAAAAAATAAAGTATTTTAACAAAAAATTGTACAAAATATGTTAAAAATATGAATATTCAAGTCCATAAATTCAAAAGTGAACAATAAGTGAACAGATTTATTAAATGCACAATGAGTTTGCTCAAGTTTGCCAGTCTAAATAGTCGCTCAAACTTATAAGGGTTGTGCAAATCAATTTTCATACAATTCAATTGCGAGGATGGAAATATGCATAGGTTGCACGTTTAAATGAAAACCCTTACTATTTATTACTTAAAAAATAAACTTTTGAATTATGTTATTATTTTTACAAAGTTAATAAAAAAACGTGTCGATCCCATTTTTCTGTTTAATTTGTAATGTTTTGGAAATAACTTAATCTAGTAAAGTGACTGACATTATAAAAAATATATAACTCCCACTCTACACAGTACTTTGTTTCTATATACCAAATCAGCAAAATTATAAAAGTGATCGTATGACTAGAAACTGTTAAAAAATTTTTGCTACTCCATCAAACTACAAATTTATATTAAGATAGTTTTATAATTTCCAATAGTAATTATTATTTTGCCGAAAACCATCCTTATTCCCTAAAAACATTCTAGTGTACAGAAACAAATTAACTTAAAAATGTATTTTTAACAAATATAATTTCATACAAAATTTAAAATGCATTATTCTGCCAAACATACAAATTTGGCTAAAATTTCTTTGGCTTAAGCGCTCTCTAAGAATCTATTTGAGTTATTTCATATTTAGAGCTACAACAAATGTATGTAGATTTACATACATATATATGAATGTTATTATTTATGTAAAACAGTTTCTTTTAAAGCAGCGGCGAGGAATCGGCTTACAATACAACTAAATAATACACAAAACCTAAAAATCAATAAGATATTTGATAATTGTTTGTAGCAACAATTTCGGTACAAATGTGTGTGAATTTAACTGTATGCATTTTACAATTTATCAAATATTTCAAATTACAATTCAAAAACAATTGTGTTTATTCAATGAATAAAAGAGACCGACAGACAGATTTTGTATATATCTCATACAATATTTTACACATTCTAGTATGTGTATATATGTACATATAAATATGTATGTGTGTAATTAAAAATGAATTTTAAATAAGTCCTTGTTATTATTTATACACATATATGAATGCATATATATGTATGTGAGTATTAAACAACACTCAACATCATTTGAGAAATGAATTCTATTTTGAGAATCTTTAAAAAATAACAAATTACTTTTCTTATTCTACTTTTTGAAAAGGTATTCTGAGAATGTCTTTTTTTGAATTACACTCTTGGGGCCAATAATTATGTGAAAGATTAGGAATAATTTTAAAATTAATTGTCGGAAGTTGTTTTTGAATACTCAATTAGTTAATTCTGTTTTCTAGTTTAAGTGCTCAATGGATGTGGTTTTAACTTGAGCAAGAAATGCAAAAGTGACGTTTTCTGTTGTTTTGTAATGCAAAACTGCGAAATATAATTTTGAACTCAAAAACATCAAATGGGTTTAACATCCGAATCAATTTATTTTTAGATTAACTAATATAATTATTAATTGTCATTTAACTGCGAACTCAAAAACCAGCTCTTAGATTTTAAAATGTCCTAAAGATAAAAAATTAAGGGTGCCATTTTCAATTAAATCGCAATGTATTCCTAAAATTTTTTGAATATGTGGATGGGTAGTGCTGTTGTTATATAGAATATTGTATTTAAAATGTTGTTTTTTTATATTTTTGGTTGAAGTTTTTTCATAATTTTTGCTTTTATTATTTGATCTGGTGAGTTTTATTTTTTAATAACTATGCAATTTCCTCATTTATATGCATGATGCATGGATTTCAGAATAAAAAATGCTGTAAAAAGTGCATATATGTATTTACCATATATACACACATACATGTGTAAGTATTTATTGTTCGATATAAAATGGTTGCCTTTTTTACATGTTTCGGTTGGGAAAAAGAGCGTGTTTATGACATGGATTAAAATAAATATTATTGTTCATAGAAATTTGATTAAATAAATACCAAAATTTTTGGTAGTATTAATTTTTTGTTCGGTACTCTAAAAATATAACATAGCGAATTTGGTCAACAATAAAAGCAGAAAACATGTATGTCTATGTAACTGCACATTTAATCAATGGAATGTATTATTTTCGTTGGAATTTTTTAATGAAGTTAAATCTTACTTATGCATTGAAAACTTTTCAGATACAGAAGTACTCATGCAATTTAGTTTGTTTTGACTTTAACCTACAAATTAAACGAACCAGGAACGTCGGATTTCACAAACGAATTTTATCTTATTTTCTTTTTTGTAAAACACAATTCTGAAGTCGCAATCAGATAAAATATGCAAACAAAATGACAAAGCCGAAAATAAAGTACTTATATATCAGATTTAAAGAAAATCATTACTAGATTACTTTACTTTACTTTAAGTTGTCATTGAAAAGTATGATGTTGATTAAGTGCAATTCATTACGATATTTTCCGAATTTAGGGTCATTTTTACACCCAAAATGAATATTAGAGTGTACATATGTATATACACATATCCATACCTATGTATGCGGATTATGTGGATCCTATCAGTAACAACGTCAGTAAAAACATTTTCAAACAATGCTCGTTATTTTCCCAAATATTACAATTGGTATTCACTACCTTCAGTTAATGCGTAAACAAATGCCGATTGCATGTTCAGTTAAAGGTCATAAGGGTTTTAAAATGAAACTAATTATTACAAGCGACTAATTGTTTTCAAATATACCTTCATTTACACTAAATGTATCTTTAAATTTAAAAATATATAATAAAAATTGATTGAAAATCATTTAAGTTGTTGCAACATCAATAAACCTTTTATATGACAGCAGTTGTACCAACAAGTGTCAACATTTTGTTTAAGGAAATCATCATCTATTTTCATTACAGACGACAAAGAATAATGTATTTGAAAAAATGTTATAAAATTCTCTTTTAAACTAAAACTTAATGTAATAACAAAAGTACAATCACACATACATGTTAGTTTTTTTTTACACATACAGAAACTCTTATATGCAAGTAACACAACTGCATTGGAGAAAAAATAAAATGGTAAAAGAGCAAAAAATAGGAATGAAATCCTTGAAACAACAACCAAGGATTTCATACACTTAACATTAAAAAAATTAACCTAAATGAAAAGCTCCAGTTACATGTTTTGCGTCAATCTGTTGATGATGAGCATAATGATGACGTCGCTACTTAAGATGCCGATATGCATGTACGATTACCGGGTTGAAAAAGGGGGCAAAGTCATTTCAACAGTTGTAATTCAGGTCTGAGTTGGGAAACAACTTACGCGTCATCTTTTTTTATCTCTTAAGGACTGTAAGTCTTTTGCTTCTTGTCAAACTGTCGACAGAGTTACTTCTTACTAATTTAATACATTACTTCGTATAATTGTTCATTATGCGTTGTCTTCATTAAACGCGTGCTTTCGTTTAGTTAAGAGTGAGGTTATGTTTTTAACTGGTGGAGACCATTAAAACTCTTAAATTATTTTCTGGTAAAGACCAAATAATACTTTTGATATAATTAAGTTCGGTTCTAGAACTTTCTACGGACACACGTGTGATAACTTAGCAATATGATAATAATACACAGCCAACCTTATCACAGACCAAAAATCGTTTTAGTAAACAACAGCAGCATTATAATAGTCATCATGACGTCAATCGATAACAACTAAAAAAGTTTTTATCGATAATACTACAACTATTAGCACACTTTCAATCTATCATAAATACATGTTTTTTTATTTAAAAATAAAACCTACATATTCTATTAATTATACAAATATTTCAAATTTTAATGTTTACTGGGTTTTATTATTACTTACATTAGTGAGTCCTCAAAGCAGAAGTCGCCTACTAAAATAAAAATTACTTACAGAGTACTTCTTCTGAAATTGATTTCCTTAAAAATATATTTAAAACATTTTTGAATTTATAGTCTTTTTTAATTAATTTTACTTAAAATATGTGTATTGCAGGCACGTTTTAAAGTTAAAAAAAAAATTAATTTAAAGTATTAACTTTAACTTTAAACGAAAAATCTTCCCACAGATATTATCGAATAATAACATATTTATAGTGTAGATTAGAACATCATATACAAATCTTGAAATGATTAGAAAGTTAAACTAAGTAAGAACTTTGATACTTCCAGATGTCGGCATAATTGCTTAGCTTTTTTAACTAAAAAAATTGAAAAGATCATTAGATTAAAATGATCATTTAAAACTATCTTTTTACTTAGGATCAATAGTTTATATTGTTCTTGTCTATTTATTCTTTCTAATATTTTTAAATAAATGGCAAATATACTGAATATTATGCTTTATTTTCTTTTGACCTTTCTTATTATTTCTCTTCTTCTAAAACTTTAACAAAAACTAAAAAATTCATGTCACGCATACACAAATTTTTATATTTTTTGTAAATGCTAAATTTTATAAATTTTTGTTGCTATAAAAATAAGGTTTCGTTGCGCTCTACCATTTAATTTAATATAGTATAAATTCTGTTTGTACTATTTATTTACTAGGAGAAAAAAAAAAAAAAATAAGAAAAGGCTAATTGACTTTGTTGCTATGGTTTATGTTGGTTGTACTTGTTGTTGGCATTTTTTCATCTGTTTATTCAAAGGCTGAAACATATTTTTTTGTTTACATTCAAAAAAGTGCAAAAATAAAAAATTTCAAACCACAAGTCGAGAACTTTAAATCTCCTCTTCGCTGCAAGAGAAAATTAAAGCGACCAGTTTTTCATTCTGCGAGTACAACCCTTTATGTTTATACCATCCACCACCATCATTGGTGATAGAGGGTATATAAGAGTATCTTTCCATGTATGGGTCCTTATGAAATTCTGTGTCGATTTAGCTATGTCCGCCTCAAAAATCAATTAAACGAGATTAGTTCAATATAAATATTGACGGCGGAATAAAGTTCAATAGGAAGATGTTTGTAAATATACATATCATTCTCTTATTTTTTTTGGCATCTGCAAGATCGGTCCATAATAACTAGGTCCACATCCGAAACTCACTTAATATAAACTTTTCTGGACCTAATCAAAATTTGTTCCACACATGCATAAATGTAGTACCCTCAGTACTGAAAGAAAAGTTTTGTCGAGTTACTTAAAAATTAAATGGGTTATAATAAAAAGAAGCTTGCTGGAGGAGGGTTCACAAGGTTCGGCACAGCCGAATATAGCACTCTTACTAGAATTTGTGTATTTTTTGTACTCTTTTTTTGCGCACATTTAAAATGAATGTTGTAAATTAGTATTTGGCAAGAACAAAAGCACAGCTCTTATTTTTTAATTTTTTACCAATTTCCTCTAGTTTTTTTGTCTACTTTTGGTCTTTATTACTGCAACATCAAGTCGTTGGTTAATTTTATACGCTAAACATTTGTACCAATTGCTGCTTTTGAAATATTTTTTTGGTCTCTCTCTTATATTACTTCTTTGTCTTATTGTTTGCTACAAT
Source organism: Lucilia cuprina (assembly GCF_022045245.1). Lineage (NCBI taxonomy): Eukaryota > Metazoa > Arthropoda > Insecta > Diptera > Calliphoridae > Lucilia > Lucilia cuprina. Next base: position 772,337 of record NC_060952.1, read on the forward strand.
GTTGACCTAAAAATGTTTATCTACACTTAGTTGTTGTTATTGTGTTTTTGCGATTGAAGTATTCGTCGAGTTTTGACTAGGGATGCCAATCTGGAACTGGTTTTCACAATAGCTTTTCAATTCGGTATACAGGGAACATTTATTTTTTATATTTAAAATAATTATTCTCTGTAAATATACAAAGATAATACTTAAATTTCCATAAATCTCTTATAAAAGCTATTGTTAAGATAAAATACAGTATTAACATCTTTTGTATGAGCATCAATTTTCCCTGCACATTTATTTTGTAAACCTATTTTATTATATTCGGAAGCAATCGGAGAATTGATAACTATCTATGTTGTGATCGACAGTGGCATCCCTAGTAGTGACGGTAGTTTTGGTAGTGCGAAGATATTTAACAAAATAATAATAATAACAACAACATTAAATCCTTCTTATTTTGTACAACTTCTCTGTTCTCGTATTGCTGTCGTATTGTAAGTGTCCATCTCTTTGGAATTCTCCTAACTGTGATAAATTATCGAGTTGTAACTTCAGTGGCATAAAAATCTAAAGCTTCATGGTCTGAACACCCCTTTGCTGTAAATCTAAATGTAATTGTACGTTCCATTGTAGTATTTTCCTTTCTATCGTTTTTTTATATTATAGTATTTGTGAGCTTTTTTATTTTATTTTTATTTTTTTAGCAACATATTTTGTGTAGTTAGCCTTGGCCAATTGAAAAAATTAAAAATTCATGTCGAGTCCTTATTGTGTTCTCGATTTTCAGCGCTTCTGTATTTGCGGCCAATGCAGAGAATGCGTGTGGAATCTACAATTATTTATAATCATCAAATACAAGAACGGAAAAAAAGAAAAAAAAAACCTAAACATCCATATAGACATAATACAAATTTCGTATAAAATCTATGGCACTAATGCTCGTAATATGTACTATATTATAAAATATATGTATATTAGGGTAATCGATTATTCGACATTTTTTAACCCCGTTTTTTTAATAGTTCAAATCATTGACATTAAAAAAAGTTGTTATTTTTCAAATGCTAAAAAACTGTTAAAAAAATCAAAAAATTATATTTAAAATCAAAAACTCAACTATAGTAAAACACTAAAAACCGGTTAAGAACCCGTCTCGATCAACCTAATATATATGCATTAGGGTGGTGCGAAAATTTATTTTTCAGATTTTACTTTTTAAAGTTTGTATGATTTTTTCATGTTTCTGACAAATAAACCATAAGCTAATTTTGTATTATATGAAAAGTCTTTCAAATAATTTCTAAGGGCACTGGCACACGTTCAATTTATATTGATCAATTTGGATCACGACGCATTTAAATGGATTGATGAAAACCTCGGGTATGCTACATGTTCAATATTTTTTACGTCAGTATTTGGAATATTTTATGGTATACGGGTCTGCGGATGATTAAACAAATGCCGCGAAAATCCCAAAATAACACAAATTTAGAAAAAAGTAATTTTCTTTTATATTTTTTAACAACTTTTCAAACGATATTTCATTTTTATTTGTTTTATTATATTTATTTTTCCGAATTTTACAAATGTATCGTGATCGATATCTCAAAACATGCTACACGTTCATATTTATCATGTGATCCATTATAAATATTGATACGAATTTTGGATTTCAGAAAATTGGGGTTTTCTGTGATATGGAACACGATCCGTCAATATTAAATGCTACACCTTCAATACATATCATAATACAGCAAATATCACGATATATATTGAACGTGTGACACTGCCCTATGACGTTACACAATTATATATTTACTACGTCAACATTTTTACAAATGTAGGGCTACTTAATGCAATTAATTGAATACTAAATGAAATGAAAATACCAAAATTTTTAATAGTTTAAAAAAATTGTTGTTGTGCTTCAAAGAAAAAAGTCTTAATGATATGTTTATAGTTTTGTCATAACCTAACAGTGTAAATCAAAGTCGAATGGTAAAAACTCTTCGACGAGCCGGTGATAGTAAACATATGCAATATGTACGTGAACATGACACAAATTTGTGCAAAGTTTTATATCTTCAGAATTAATTAGATTTTATTAATATATTTATAAAAGTTATTAATTTTTGTAAAATTAAATTAAATTTTGCAGCCATCGAAAGTATTAAAAATAAAAATATTTCCGGATTAACAGCTGTTTATGTTTTTAAACAATTTCGTTTATTCAAATTAAAAAAGAAGACATTTAAAATTTTTATAAAAATGGATTGTATAATCCATCAATACGCCTTTTATGCACAACCCGATTTTTATATCAGTTTGTGACTTGCTTTTGCCACTTTTACTAAACATATTTGTAGCTGACTCAAATTTCAAATTGCACACTTACTGATGAGGGTTGCAGTCATATTTTTTCGTGTTATTATTTTATCATATATGACTTTATGACGACCGTGTAAGTCCCCTAATTATATTAATTTGCACTAGTGTTTAAAATAAGTTTCATCAAAAAATATTGTTATACTATAACAGTTCTCATAAGAAAACATTAACAATATATACTTAAATATATTTTTTATAAGTCCATTCGCAGGTAAAAAAACAGGAACAAAATACTATTTTTTTTTTTTTGTTTGGCAATAATGAAGAAATAGCTTTCTGAGCACTTTTGTACAATTTTTTCTAGGACCTATAAGTGAAAAGTTACACTTATTTGATATTATTATATTATTATTAATAGAAATTTAAAATTTTAATAACTCTTCTAGGAATAATTTTCATTTTCAGGGAATGAAAAAAGTCTATGCAGTAAGAAACTCTAGTTATAACTTTTATTTTCTCTCAGATGGAAATAAATAGAGTATTTCGTCTGTTGAAAGCTTTTCATACATTGAATTAAAATTTAATGTTTAAGTATGTCTACAGAAATCGAAATTCTTAGCACCAAACTTGATACATTAATTTACTGTTACCAGTACAACATTAGGCAAAACATTACCTAAAACTACCGGAAAAATATTCCCGCTTAGAACCCTTAGTTAAAACCCTAATGTATATACTAAGGTTTGTACTTATATTTTATTTAAAATACTTACATATATGTAATATATAGAGGTTTATTGGTATATTGTCCGACTACAACAGGTGTTTTATTAAGATTATAAAAGGCAAGTGTTCGTTTTGCATAACAAAATTTTATATAATAAAAATTAACTTTTATCTGGGGAATCTATAAATCTTCAAATTCCCACAATGATATACATACATATATATTCATACATATATAAATATGTATTTATATTTTTATTTATATATTTATATAAACTTTTATACATACGTATAGAAAAAATTGGGTGTGTGTTTATTTGTTTAAAGGCTAAGCTGATTTTTTTAAAGTTTCTTCTAGTATATTTAAAAGGAATACGGCACAGTCATATGAACACATGAGAAATAGGGCCGAACTAACCTATTCATGCATAGTAAAAAATATAATATTGCTTATACAATAAATATGCATATTGAGAAGTAGTAATCATTAATGACAAATAGTAAAGTGTATTTTTATTAATATTATATTTACTGTAGCGAAGCAACCTGGGCACAGCTACTTTAAGTATAAATATGTACATAAATAAATTCAATAGCCCAAGGACTTATTGGCTCCCCAGTAACCTTTTAGTATGGCGAAATTGTTTGTCCTTTTCATGTTTTTGATTAGTATAAATAGAAATGAGGAAGTGAAAGAAATATATGGGCAACATATAAATATGTGTAAATATTTTTATGTTGCTTTATGATGCTGATGTCGTGTGTATGTCATCAATCTTATTTAATAGAGCTTTTCTTTGGTCCTACATAAGATATATGTATATGTGTGTATAAAGAAGTATAAACTAGCATATATTTTTGATAATAAACGCACATACACATCATACATATTTATATTTACATACATATGTACTTATATGCTATTGAATTATTACAAGTGTCAGATGTTTGTATTATTCCTTGAGCCATTGATATTGTTGTGTTGACTTCTTTTTTATTTTTATATATTTAATTTATTTTGAAATTGCTGTTTCTTCAAACGAAAATAATGTTAGAAATTGACATGAGTAGATTTGCTATTAGATTAGATAGAATGACTGCGTGCGTTTTTATTGAATCACAAGTGACTTTGATAATGACATTATTGACCAAATAAAAATGATATTATATTTTTCAACAATAAAAAATTTGGTAGCATTGCTACTTTATATAGGTAGCAGTTGTATGTAGCAATGCTGCTTAAAATTGCTACCAAAATTTTGGTAGCATAAACAAATTTTTTGTTAATTGATTTTTTTTAATAAACCTTTTTCCAGTTGAGATGTTAATTGATTTTTTTAAATACACTTTTTTCCAGTTGAGATGTTAATTTATTTTTTGTTATTTTTTTATTTTATTCTATTGCTACATCAATTATTTCGTAGCAATAGAACGATCAACAAAGATTCCTATTGTTACTTATAAGTATCAATAAAGCTACTACCCCATTTGTAGTTTATGTTTTATTTAGAACTATTTCTACTACTACTGATTTATTACTACTGCTATACTTGAAATTAATTATACCCGACTCCACTATAGTGGGGAGGGTATTATACGTTTGTGCTGATGTTTGTAACATACAAAAATATTGGTCCAATACCCACTTTAAAGTATACCGATTTGATGATGTCACAGGGACGAAGCCTATTGAAAATAGTTGAAATCGGTACATTATTTAACCTAGCCCCCATACAACCGTACCTCCCGATTTGAACTTTTTATACCCTTCACCTTCGTGAGAAGTATGTATTGCCCGGATTAAGTGAGGACCCATACAAGGGGACTTTTTGGTACTTTTTCGTTTTTCAAAAGGTACTTTTTGCAATTTCTACGATATTAAACCTAGAA
>NC_060952.1:777368-833677 GCF_022045245.1 Lucilia cuprina
GACTTTTTGGTACTTTTTCGTTCTTCAAAAGGTATAAAAGGCTTTAAACACATCATGGTGAAGGGTATATAAGATTCGGCACAGCCGAATATAGAACTCTTACTTGTTATACCATAATTACGTCAAATATTCTGCTATCTCTTTAAAAATTGGCACAAATAAGTTTTATATAAGTAAAAATGACACTGCAGATTTTCGTAAGGATCGACCATATTTGACCCTAGCCCCCATACAAACCCCCCTTCAAAAAATGACTTAAACGTCTAAAATTGACTTGTAACCATTTGTATCGCAATGAAACGCAACAAAACTAACTGTTATTTAGAAATGTATCCTTTTCCCAAATTAACCGAGGATCGGTCCATATTTGACCTATATAAAGCCTCATTTAGAAATTTTAATTTTTTTGTATCAATAAATTGATTAAATATTTTGGAATTATTGGTAATATTCAACATAAAACTTTCTTTATAAAAAATAAAAATTTTGTAAAAAGTAAAAATTTTAAAAATATACTCATGGTGTAGGGTATTATATGGTCGGCCATGCCCGACTATACTTTCCTACTTGTTTTATAACTATATACGTGGTAGCAAACGTAGTTTTTCTAACACTGCTTTTTGATCATTTTTCCATACTTTGGTGGTGAAAAATTGTACATGCTGCCACCGCCAAATATATTATAAATGAAGTTTTTCTGTTCATAATTAGCGCGCAAATTTAAGAAACGCCATTGAAAGTGCCTCCGAAACCTCTTTCACATGATAAAATCAAAATTTCATATCATTCCTTAGCGAGAAACATGAAGCAGCCCCGAAAAATGAGAAATGGTATCATAGAATGAACTAAGCTTATATTTTCCTCTGACAAATAGCACCACCCTAATAAACATACATACGCTCATAAAAAGCAAAGATACCATTTTAGCCCTTAATTTTATTATTCTGAATTTTTAGAGGCATTTGAAATTATGTTTGTTTGTTATCCATGTCTTTTGATCAAATGAATTTAATTTTTAATTTTTTGGTTTAATTTGTTCTAAAACTACATAAATAAAAAAAGTTTATATCTTTGAGAGTTGACTTCCAATTTAATTAATTGGATTGTTAATTTAAAACACAATCTAATAATATGACTTAACTCGCTATTTATACGCGAGTGTGGTAAGTATTTGCCTTCAATGTCATCCCCAAGTAAAAATAATGACTTAAAATGTTATTGTGTAAGTAAATTTTTGCATATCAACCCTTTTAATACAAGTTTTTGCTGGGTTGTTATTAAATTCTTATTATTAGAATAAAAATTAAAACTTGTAGGATATACGAGAGTTTCATTATTATTTTCAGCGTACAAATTTAAATAACATTATTTTTAAACTAACTAAATTTTTTACTTTGCAGATGCTATGAGATTTATCAAATTAAAAGTTAAAATTGTATTTATACATGTCAATACTTATGTCAGAAGGAATATGTTTTTATACTCTTTAAGAAAGTATTAGTAAAATGACATAAATATATTTTCATAAATATGTGTAAAGATAAGCAATTCATGTGTTATTTACGTTACGTGTTATAATCTAAAATTTTGTTAATTTTCTTTAAAGGCCCAAATTTTCTTAAAGTTTTTTGTACAAGTTTTTATTTTTGCTCTCTTTTTATTGACCTTGTTAGTAGAATTGTAAAAAGTTATTTCTCTTCATATCACAAGTATTTGGTTTTAAGTTTTTTCTTATAACTTACGTGCATTTGCAAATTTCATGCTTCAAATCATTCTGCTACATCTATACTTTCGTAGTTCTTTAGGAACTATTTTATATTCAAAGTTACAAAATGTTTGTTGGTGTTAGAGCTCCAACACAAACATTCGAACACGTATTTACTCGTACATATACAAATACATACATCTGATGGATTTATACGAAAAATTGTGATCATACTCTCTGGCATTGTTATCAAGAAGTTTTTTATTCGCCATCTACTTCTCCTCCAACTTCTTCATCTTGTTCATGCAGTAGAGTGTATGCATCGTTAGTTACATTTTATAATCATCACACCTTTTGGGAAAAGTGACAAATTTGATTGGAAGAAAAACAAAAAGTATATATATGTATATATATATATATATATATATATATATATATATATATATATATATATATATATATATATATATATATATATATATATAATATATATATATTATATATATATATATATATATTATATATATATATATTATATATATATATATATATATATATATATATATATATATATATATATATATATGTATATATATGTATATATATATATATATATATATATATTATATATATATATATATATATATATATATATATAATCGAAAATAGCAAAAGAAATGGAAGACATAAATAAAATTTTTAAAGGAAGTCTATTTAAAACGTTTAATAAAGAAGAAATAACAACAATGCAAACTATAGTTTAATATAAATACATAAATCATGAAATTTATGTAATTCACTGCATTTTAATTCTTAATTAATAAGGTGGAAATCAAAACTTTTTATGTGTACATACATATAAAATATTTTTATAGCGTAACTATAGTATATATACATACATATATTCTTTGCATTCATTAATTTTGTTTCTTCGTCATAATTAAACAAACTGAGCGATAAATTCTAAACTGTGTATGAGTTTTACAAAATGCTTTATTTAATGTCTCTTTTCCTAATCTATGAACATAAGCAATGACAACATTCAACGCCACTTGTTTATGTGTTATTTTGATCCTTACATATATACAACACAAATAGAGTCATATATGTATGTACATTAGGGCGGTAAAATACCACAGAACTACTATGTTTCCAATAAGCAATACTATATTGTTAATTTCTTAACTGCTTTTATTACTTATTTTTATTATTTTAATAATTAAAGGGCTTATTGCAGTAACTTGGTATGCCGCAGAAATAAAATTTTAAGTTTAAAAAAATTCTCAAAAAATAGGAATTTTTAAATTTGTACTTTAAACACTTATATATACGGTCGATAGATATCATTGCAATCGAACATTTTCCAATAAGCAAGAACTTGGTTAGCAAGGAACAATTCTCTATAAAACAATATAAAAATATTGCAAAATTTTTAAGCAAAACATGGATTTAGCTCTTTTAGAAAATGTCATATTTATACAAAACTTCATGGAGTGGTATCGCTTTGAAAAAAAACAGTATCAAACAGCTTAGAAAATGTCATATTATAGAAAACTTCATGGAGTGGTATTGCTTTGAAAAAAAAAACAGTATCAAACAGCTTAAAAATACGAGTTTAGCGCTGAAATATATACATAAGGAGTGAGATCGAAAAATTCTTAACATACATATATGTTTATAAAAAAGAAACCACTAAACTTACAGCTTTATTTTTTTTATTTGATTCAAATTGTTATTACAATTTACAAAAAAAAATATTTTTATAGTTTTAATCACTAGTGATGAAATTTTAAACCCTTTTCGGAAACCCTTTCATTAACGTTTTTATAGTGCTTTCTGACACTTTGCTCGAACATGTAGTCCATCTCCGTTTAAAATCTACCACACTTTTGGACACCTTTTTTGTACTCTTCAATTCTCTTTTAACAAGGGCCCAATATCTCTCCACTGGCCTTAGCTCCGGGCAGTTTGGAGGATTTGCCTCTCTTGGTACAAATACCACATTATTGTTCTTGTACCACTCAAGAGCTTGTTTACCATAATGACAGGATGCCAAGTCAGGCCAAAAATAAGTGGACACATTATGAAGTCTTATGAATGGAAGCAGCCTTTTTTGTAAACATTCCTTGATGTAAATTTCGTTATTTATAGAGCCCGTTGTAACAAATGATTGGCTTCTTTTGCCGCAACTGCTATTGCTTGCCATACCAAGAACTTTCTGGGAAATTTTGTCTGCTTTTGGGTCCTAAACTTTTCTTCAACATTCCCTCGAGCATCAGCAACATTAAACTTTTGACCTGGAAGTTGCGAAAAATCTGCCAGAACATACGTTTCGTCATCCATTATGCAGCAAGAATATTTTTTTATAAAACTTGACTTCAATTTCCGTGCTCTGTTTTTGGCCTCTAAATTTTTAGCAGCGTTCCTGTCAGGAACTTTTTGAGCCTTGTATGTTTTTAAACCTGCATTAGCTTTAACTTTTCGTACCAAATAGTCCGAGCACTGAGCTAACCGAGCTGCTTTCCTACCGGATGTGTTGGGAGCTCTTTTGAAAATGCGTTCTATTTTTTGCCTTTAGAAACATCATGTGGACCATTCCTTCTACCTAAACCAGGTTTTCTATCAACTGACAAGTTCTCCCGGTGCTGTTTAATAACATTGGAAACAGTTTGACGCCAGACCTTTGTATGCTTGGCCTACTTTTTGTAAGACCAAGTTGGGTTTAGTTTAGTTGGTGTTTAATAACATTGGAAACAGTTTGACGCCAGACCTTTGTATGCTTGGCCTACTTTTTGTAAGACCAAGTTGGGTTTAGTTGAAAATATTTAATAATTTCAGTACGCACTTTTATATATATATATATATATTATATATATATATATATATATATATTATATATATATATAATATTATTATATATATATATATATAGATATATATATATATATATTATATATATATATATATATATATATATATATATATATATATATATATATATATATATATATATATATATATATATATAATATATATATATATATATATATATTATATATATATATATATATATATATATATATATATATATAATTAGATTACGTTAGTTAATAAGAGCACGCACCATAGCCATTAAGCATTCAAAAGAATTTAGCAGCGAAACTGATTCGTTTCTGTCTTTAAAAAAAAATTGCAACCCCCTAATGTTGATACAAACAAACATATGCACATAAATAAATTATATACATATGTATGTATGTGTGTATTTATGTATATGTGTATATACTGGACTTGTATTTTCATTCAATGGTATTTGCAGTTCGGTCAAGCGTAATTTGACACTAATGTTGTTAAGCATCTTATATGTAATGGATGTTTGTGTAGATGTTGAATGGATTCATATGAGTTTATATAAAAACGTCAACACGATTCTTCTTACAATGTTTATATCTTCTGCATTTTATTTGGTAAATTTATTGCATTAAAATTGGCTAACAAATTAAAATATATCGCCACATAAAATAAAAAATAAAGTACCATAATTTTTCATAGTTTTACAGGAGAAGCAAAAAACATTATAAAATTATTTCAGATGTAAATGCAATATTTTATTTCATTTTATTTTCAGAAGAAAAATATTATTTTTCGTTGTATTTTTCTTTAATAAATTTTTTTTTTGTTAAAGTGAGGAATTATTTTTTTCTAATAATCTCTATTTGTATTGAAAATGTGCAATACCATTACACGATTTCACTTAGCTCTCATAAAAGTGATTTTAACAGTTATAGAATTTCGTACAAGTTAGTTTTAAGCACCAAAAATTAAATTGTATTAGAATGACATACATCGGGTCATAAAATATTATACTCCCAATATAGGGTCCCTTTCAGAAAATGGCTTTAACACAACTGCCTGAAAACAGTATAAGAATTCGATTTTTTCGGCCATGCCGATTCTTCTATCACCACCATCAAATTTTGTGCCGTAAATTAAAGTAAATCCCCTTTTTTGATATATGCTGAATTTAACTATTCGAAATTAAGATAGACATTTTTTGCTATAAAACTTGTTTATGAAAAGCTTCACCATTATATTGTTATGAAAAATTCCGGTTAGCTCTAGTTTCCAAGGTTTTGAAAAGTTCGATTTTGTTGACTTGTGTTATTAGTTTTTTTTTTAATTTTAGAGTTAAAAAAAATTTTTGATGGTGTATTGAAAATATTTTGTGTAAATCTTTTTGATCGAAAGGCGCAAAATATTTAAAAATAGTATTTATATATGTTATATTTAAAAAAATGCAAATAATTGTAAAAATAATTCAAATTCAGAGCACAGTTAAATCTGAATCCTACGAGCTTGATTTATAAGGGAATGCAATTCTAAAATTATAGTTTAAAGAAATTAAATAGAGAGATGCTTTTTGATGCTAGGTGCATTTTATTTGGCCCACAAAACCTACAATTATTTAACTTTTTTGATTCCAACTTTTGTAGCTGTCGTATACATTCCTTATTCAGGGCACATTAACGAAATATGTATAAATAAATTAGCTAACCACTGTTGTCCCAATATTTGTATTTTATTAAGGGAAAATTGAAAAAATCTAGTGACAAATTTCAACATCCAAGTTCTAATACGTAAAGTAATGTCACACTAATAAGCTTGTAAATAATTTATCTCATTTTTAGGCAGGAAGTCTTGTGTATATAATTCTGTAAAAAAATATTTAACATTTCATCCTTACCGAAGTTATTAACAATTTAGTTCAATTTCAAAGGGATTAAGGTAATTCCATGAAGGGGACCTTATATGTGGACTTGTCAATAGCAAACAACCACCATCAACTAAAAAATTTTATGCAAAATTTCAGCTCTCTAGATGTGCCCGATTGGACTCTATCGTTTTTTTTTTTTTGGTGGGTATAAAGCCATTCGTACTTAACCGTGAACTGTTCAAACATTATTTCGTTTCATAAAACTGTTTGATATTTGTAGTATTTTAATCTAGAAACCATATTATTGCAAGCATATCAAAAACTGAACCATTAGAAAATGTCAAAATAATATAAAGTCAAAATGAAAATTGTATTATTACAGTAAAAAATAAAAAAAGGACAAAGACAACAATATAATAAGTAATTTTGTATACAGCCAATAAAAAAAATATGTAAAAAATGTGTGTATGGCTTATCTTAAAACTACTCACAAGATGCAAGAATGAATATTGAAGTAGAAAAGCTTGTTATTGAAAAGTTTAGACCGATAACTCATGCTCAAATAAAACCTCGCGCACGAATAAGTTTATATTGATGTGAATTCAAAAGGTATACTTTTTGACTTTTTACAAAGAAAGAGTACTGCGTATATGTGTGTACATACCTATACCTACCCATACCCATAACTTTTCCTTCTTCCGTTCTTTGTATTAAACATTTTTAAATGCCTTAAAAGCAAGAAAGAAACGATTTAAGATTGATTGAGTGTATTTACTTGGAATTGAATTCAATTGAATCGTGAATTGCAAAAAAATAGAAACTAAGGTAACAGAAGCTACACCAAAGAAATTAAAGTATAAGAGACCAACAACAAGTAAAATTACTTAACATGCTGTCTGGAAGCGTAGTGAATAGCAATCAGTCATTGTAAATATTCGCTTAAATCAGCGTTTACTTCTCCACAAATACATACACATACAAAAACTAACATAAACTTACTTGCAGTGTTTTATACACATATATATTACACTACAGTGCGATGTAGAATAGAGAAATAAAAATATTGTATGAAACAATAGGCAAAGTTGACACATTAAACAATAATGATCTTCATTATTAGCATTGTTATGGTAATTTTATATAATTTTTTTACACTCAGACAGTCTGTTAGATGGTTCGTTGGCTGGATAGGTAGTTAACGAATTGTTAGTTAGTTAGTTACTTAGTTAGTTAGTGAAAGAAACATCAATTATATTGTTCTATACATACATTAAACCATGTACCACTTTAACAAACGACATACTGTTATAATTTACTCATACATTCGTAGATAAATACACATAAATACGTACACACTCACATATTCACAAATTGTACATAGTAATAAAAAGTTTTATGTCGAAAATCCCATTGGTATTTTAGCTTTATATCACAAAAACTTTATTTCAATTTGTGTTTTTAGTGACACAATAACTGACAGCTCTTTATATTCAATGCTTCAACTACAATATCTTCCTCCACCTTCCGACCAATGTCAACTAACAATAACAACTACAACTTCCAAACATTTAGCCATCCAGTCGGCTAAAAGAAAGGACCACATTCAATCCTACTGCGCTGTATTCCTCGACATAATCAGTTTGTTTATTTTTTGATTTAGATTTTCGTGTTGTTGTTGCTATTTAAGCTGTTTTTGCGAAATTATAACAAACGAATGTCATCGCTTTGCTTTAGTTTTACACAACCACTAAGCGTCTTTCAGTGCGAGTATTAGGAAAATTTTAAAAACAACATTAAATAAACGTTAAACTCTCATTTGAATTTTTATTTTATTCTAAATATTCTATGTATAGTGTTTTTTCTGTTGCTGTTTCTATTCGTTCTACTTTATTTTATTTAATTTTTTATTTTTTCTGTTTAAGTTTTTCATATTGTTATTTAACATTTATTCGTTCATTCATTTTATTCATTCATTCATTCATACAGTCAGTCAACCAGTCAGTCACTCAATGTTTTTGTTTCTTGAGTGAGTGTGTGCGTGTGTAGTGTACTTGTATTTGTATGTTTTGCATCTACACCAACATTTGATGTTTTTTCTGTTATCGTTGTTTTTGTATTATTTTTACTATGAAGGCTTACGGAAATTGTTGGGTTTTTATACGCTGTTGCACAGGAAAAAACTTAAACACAACGTTTTGACACTAATTTGATTTTTGTCGCAGAGTTTTTTCAGCTTTTTAATATTTTTTGTGAATTTCTGCTATTTAAAAACCATTGCGAAAATTATTTGTAAATGTTAGTCAAACTTGAGAGCTGCAAAAACTATGTATCAGGGCACATATTTACAAAATTAATGCAAACGACAAGTCCTAACAAAAAAGGAGGGAAAACGAAAATTCTTAACTCTGCATTGCTACTTGCTTACATTACTTTATACATCTCTTCCTCTCATATTATATTATATCATTTCTATTATGTTCTTTTAGGTTTTATTTTTTCATACAGGATTATTCAACAAAAATGTGTTAAGGTTTCTTCGTCTCTTTCAAAAGTTATTTCTCTTTTCTATATACGTGTGTTCTATATATGTACCTGTAGTTTTATGTTGTTATGGAAAATAAAGCAACAAATATGGTGAAATATTGAAATATTTTTTGTTAATACAGTTTTGATGCAGTTGCATTTAGAGAATGAGGGAGATCGGTAACTAGAGAGCAAAATATGCAATAAAAAGTAAACATTTATATTTTTTATGTTAATGGTTTCCTTAGTTTATTTTTTATTTAATTCTGAGTTATTGGGAGTTCTGACCTCACACGATCTGTGTGAAAAATATCTAAAATATCTAAAAACAACTAGTTTTAGAACGAATGCAAAGAGAACCACTTCAGATTTTTAAAAAACAACCTTGGAACTTGTGATGTCGCAACTACTACTGGAACGCGTTCCTCGGAATATTTTTATGGTTCTAAAATACTTCTAAAGAATTTTAACTAGTTCTTTGATAATAGCTATACATTGATAAAAAAAATTTGTTCAATAATAAGAATTCCTCAACTGAAGTTCCATCGAAAATGTTAGCTTGGTTCATTTTAAGTTAAAGGATAAAAAGGTAGTTTTAAAGCTTTTTTAAATTTTATTTCCAAAGAAATGTGCGCTTTCAATCGCGTATCGTAAATTTTTGTTGTTTTTTAAACAACGTATTTCAATTAAACTGAAATATTTCTTCAATGATCGAAAGAAATCGTAAAGGTTTATATAGCTTATATAAATAAATATTGTGCACTTCTTTATTAAATGGCTAACACACGATCGAGGAAAAAATCGTATTATAGTAATGTTTGTAACATCAAAAAATATTGGTCTTACACTCACTTCAAAGTATACTAATCGGCTTATTAACTACAATTTAGATTTTTTTTTTTTGGAAAATTTTAAGAAAAACTCTTAAATTTAACACTATGATGGCGATTTTAAATCACATAGATTTACTAAAGTGAACTTATGAATTTTGCTTAATCTGCTTATAATTGCAGATTGCAGAAGTTTATAAATGATATTGTAAAAGTAAATCAAATAACAAATAACAGCAAACAAGAGCACATTTTGATTAATATTCCCAGCAAAAACTTTGTAATGGGTTGTACTTCCATAACCACTTACTTTTCAATGACTTTTTACTTGCCTCTACATTACTTTCAAGTACTTGAGTAATGACTTTCTTTTAATCTGAAATAGTACTTCTATTTCTATTCTATTTCTATTTCCGGCTTTGTCAGTTTGTTTGCACATTTTATTTAATTGCGTGTTAAGGGTTGTGTTTTATAAAAAAGAAAACAACATTAACTTTGTATCTAAAAACCGTCAAATAATGGTTTTTAGATACAAAGTTAATAACTAAGCAATTGAGTAGTGATTAGAACACTTAACTAACAAACCTGGTTCGTATTCTCACTATTTATACCCTACAACACTATTAAACGTCTAAAATTGACTTGTAACCATTTGTATCGCAATGAAACTCAACAAAACTAACTGCTATTTAAAAATTAATCCTTTTCCCAATTTTACTGAGGATCGGTCCATATTTGACCTATATAAAGCCTCATTTAGAAAATTTTGTTTTTTATCAGTAAATTGCTTAAATACTTGGGAATTAAGGTAAAATTCAACATTCTTTATGAAAAATAAAAATTTTAAAAATATACTCATGGTGTAGGGTATTATAAGTCAGCCATGCCTGACTATAATTTCCTACTTGTTATTACTACAAACAAAACCATTTACTCAACAACTTCTTTGTAAACAAAATATACTTCTTTAAGCAAGCGTAGAAGTACTTACCTCGAATGACATCACCGTGTTAAAGTAATCAGTAAAAATGCTAAAGAAGAAGTAGTGAAAAGAGGTTTTATTAGCATTTTAATTTAATGTAAGTTTTTCCTGGGATTATAATGAAAAAACATCGATAGCAATTGTTTTATGTGTATATAATAAATGCTGATTTTTACAAACGTTCAAACGAGATAACACCGAAGTCACTATGTGTTCATATGTGCCAGAACAGAAGAAGTCTGTTCGTGTACACTAGAGGAGCCCAAAAATACAAATTTTATTTCAATGGGTCTTAAAACGAACGATAACGTTCTTGTAGTGCGTTTGTTCACTTTAACTGTACAGTAGAGGGGCCCAAAAAATAAAATAGTTTACTATATAGTTTAATATAACTAGATAACATTCTATAAATCAATTCTGCATGCAAAACAAAGACAAACAAAAAATGCATGTTTTCTAATATGCATATGTACATAACGTTCTTGTTATGTGCAAATTGTAAAATTTAATTCTAATTTAACATTTTTGAAGAAATTAAAAATGTCCTGTTGTTCAATTGAGCTAAAATTTAACGACAGTTATATGCTAATGAACAAAATAAGACCTGTTCGAACAAAATCTGTATTTTTGTGCCCTTCTAATGTATAGTTTCAGTGAATTGTTAAAAAATCCAGGTAAATAAAACTTAATTATCAAAAGCACGTAGCAATTGCTCTAGAAGAACGGTATATTTCTTCCAAAGTTTAAAACATATGTGACAGAGTATAATGCACATACATGAATGTGAACTAACCGATAAAGACTACCATTCCCACACGGACAGTACGTTGTCCTCATGCAATAAATGGACAAAAGTAGAAGGAGTAATCGTAGAAAAATAAAATTTAAAATCAATTTTTCAGAAAAATCGGAGCATTTTTACTTTTATTTTGGCAAAAAAAGATTTTTCAAAGGGAAGTAGGGCAAAACATGGCCCTATCCTTAAAAATTTTGGTAGGGGGAGTTAAGTCTTCTTTAATAATATTTATGTAGAATTTAAAAGTGTTAATAGTGTTTGTAAGTGAATTTTGACCTTTAAGTCGTTTTCTGAAGGGGAGTTTGTGTGGGGGATAGGATCAAATGAAGCCCGATCATTACAAAAATCGGTAGTGTCATTTAAAGTTCTATAAAACTGAGTTTTGTCGACTTCTGTTAACATAATAGATCATTTAAATTAATTATAAGCTAAAAGGCCCTATTTTGGATAATAATGGACCGATTTTAACAATTTTCAATAGGTTTCGCCCTTGGGCCAAAAGAAGCGGGTGTGCCAAATTTCATCTAATTATCTTCAAAATTGCGGCCTGTACCTTGCGCACAAGGTTTACATGGACAGCCAGCCAGCCGGCCAGACGGACGGACATAGCTTAATCGACTCAGAAAATGATTCTAAGCCGATTGGTATACTTTAAGGTGGGTATTGGACGAATATTTTTCTATGTTACAAACATCAGCACAAACCCAATATACCCTCCCCACTAAAGTGGTGTAGGGTATAAATATGTTATTTTTTAGAATTTGATGTCTCAACATGCCAAAAAAGATAATATCATGCGATATCCTTCGAAAACACTTTGCCTTTAAAAAAAATTTAAAAAAATTTTCGATATACGTCAATATAAAGTGTGCGGTGAAGTCAAATCCATAATAAGTCCAGCAGTTTAGTTTTGTACGGGGCAACAGTGGTTAGCTGTACACAGTATGGTATATATCTCGTTAATGTGCCCTAAATAGTACATACATAGTACAACAGTCACCAAAGTTGCAAAACTTGAACGTTTTTGGAGCGGTACTTATATAGAAAATAATTAAAATTATTGCGCTAATTGAGTTTTTTTTATTTTGAAATAAAAAATCAAATGCAAAAATTTTATAAACTTTTTAAAAATTTCGAACAATTTATTTTGTATGAGTTAAAATGCTAAATTAGCATTTTTCACTACTTCTTCATTAACATTTTAACTCATTATTTTAACCTGTGATGTCATTGGAAGCGAGTACTTCTACGCTTACAAAGTAGTTGTTTTGTTTAATATAATAATAAAAGGAGGCAGTGAGAATAGGAACCAGGGACTTCGGTTTGTTAGTTAAATGTTTTACTCAATGCACCACCGCTTAGCTATTTTATTGCGCGTCTAATATTGGTTTTTAAATACAAAGTTAATGTTGTTTTCTTTTTTATAAAACAGAATTTTTTACACGCAATTAAATAAATAAAATGTGAAAACAAAATGACAAAACCGAAAATAAAGTACTTCTATACCAGATTAAAAAAAGTCATTAGTCGAGTACTTCAAAGTAAGTAAAAAGTAAATGGTTATGAAAGTACAACACATTACCGAGTTTTTACTGGGAATGTATTTTAATTTTGGTTGTAAGCTAAAAAAACGGCAATTTTATCTAAACACATTTTGCTAAGGCACAACATATATGACGCGCAAAATTCGTCAAAATTATTGTTGAGCAAATAATCAAATAACAGGGAATTACAGTTGGTCGAAAACAAAAATTAATCAGGAAATGTTTTAATCCGTTGAGATGTTGTGTTTTCATGGCATTACAATAATTGGGATTATGTTAACTGATTCAAAATCCAGTTATAGATTTTAAACTACAGACATTGTTACACAAACTAAGTAAGCTTGTAATAGAAAAACAGTTTTCGTTTATACCTTTAATTCTAGTTTTCTTACTAATTTTTCCTGCCATGAAATAAGAAATGAAATAGGTGTGTATGCAAGCCTTCATAGCCGCCGGCTAATTAGCATGTGCTTGTCCTAAAAAGAAGTTAATCGTCACTTCATGAATTACAAAGAGGCAGTGGGAAAACTTGAACAGAGGAGTCAATACATGGCAATGCTTATTTTTATATTATTAAAGTGACAGCTTTTTTACCCTAATTTAAAATTTGTACATTCGTGATGAAAGTCGAATTAGAGCCAACTTAGCACAGTACGTTGTCCAATAGTTATTAACCATTTAGTTCAATTCAAAGGAATTAAAAAACTTTGATAATTGCTCATATTCATCAAATACATTTTTATGGTAATAGAGGTTAAGATGATAATAAAAACCATGAAGAAATATATGTACATTTTGAAGTAAGTCATACAAAGTTCGAAATTTTGAAAAAATAATACATATTTGAAAATTAATTTAATTTTCAAAATTTTTCTATATGATAGATACATACGTATGGATGTATCTGTCCATATAAACACATTTTTTTAACTGCGGCTGTAAAATTTGACTTAAATATTTAAAACAATTAAAAGCTAAATTTCCTATCACACAATGATAATGTTTTGCAATCACAAATTATTTGTTTTAATTAAAAAAACGCGTCTAATAATTATAATCAGAAGTGAGGCATAAAATGTTAAAAATGGAGAAAACATTTTATATTCTTGTAATTGTTAAAGCGTGTTAATCGTGCTCACAAAAAAAAAAACACCCACAAGCAAAAAAGTTTATGGCACACTTTTCCACCATGACTACAAAATAAAAGATTTGTAAAGTTAAAACAAAACAAAAAATAAAGAAATAATAAATCGAATACAACAAAGCAGAAGGAGGATGAAGGTGGAACCAAATTGCAAGTACACTTAAGATTCTTTAGGAAATTCTTAACGCAATTCTCGTGTGTGTCACTTGTTTGCAAGAATTTGTTATTCTACACATACAACATGAATCTTGAATTTTTGTACACTTGTGTTGCTTCTTTTTCCTTTATTTTTTTTTTTTTTTTTTTGTAAAAATAACATGTATAAACACACATACTTTAACAAATCTGTATAAATCAAATTGAAAAAATATGTTGCCACTGTTCGCTTTCTTAGATTATTATTATTTTTTATTTCTGTTTGCGACCCTGTATTTCCACACGCCCACATTTCTTTTGAAAGGAATAAGAAAAGTTTGTTGTCGTTGTTGTTTTATTTTTTAAGTGCCTTTTGTACCCTTTATCTAAAAAATAAATAAATAAATAAATGATATCGTGTCAGTTTTGAAATAAAAATTTATTCTAGATACAATCACACATACATATATAAGCACACTTGTATGTAGTTGAAGTTAGTGTATTCGTTGTTTACTTTTGTAGTTTAATTTTATAGAAAATTGTGTTTTAAACCTAAAGTGGAAAATGTTGTAAAAAAGCAAAGAAAATATTTTATATTTTGTTATTTATTTAAGCTAAAATAAAAATAATAAATAAAAAGCTGAGTATAATTTAAATATTTTTGTATATTTTTTAATGCGCTTTTTTTGGTAGCGCTTTCGAAATTAATTTCAACCACGTAAAATAAACCTTTTTGTTTAAAAAAATATTTCTTAAGGTGGGTTTGCTTTATTTTTGTCGCTTTCTGTTATACAAATTTATTTTAGTACTTGTTATTTTGTATTTTTTATTTCGTTTGGGTCTCTGAGGACAGTTTTTGCTTTTCTTCCTGTTTTATTCTGGATAATATATTTGTCTGTCACCATCACTATTTACAATTTGTACTGTTGTATTTTACATTATTTTATTTTTTCTTATAATAATCATATATATTGTATGTGTATGTGTGTAAGACGTACTCACTCACATAAATATTATTTAAAAGACTTTACATTTATATTCTCACATTTGTTTATTTCATTCGTCGTTTATTTTGGTATCTGGTATTTGGGAAAATGGTAATTGTTCTCCATTTAATTCTTTTGTGGTTTACATGGCATTTATTTTCATAAATATCATTGCTTCTGGTAATGTTGTTGTACGTTGTTATGGGTGAATACTTTGGCATTATTTTAAAAGAAAATCTTTAGCAAATGAACAATCAACCTTTTTTAAATTTACAACTTGAAATAATTTGAAGTTGTTAATGATATAACCTTATTGTATATTTATCACAATAAAATACATTTAAATTAATTTAACAAATGATATTAATTACTAACCCCTTATTCATAAACATTTTTTTTATTTTAAAAACGAATTATAAATCAAATTTCATATGAAAATTTTGTTTTATAAACCTTTTATAAAATAAAATGTTGTTTATGGATAAGGAGGTAAAGCTTTTATAAAGTAGCAAATTCTTCTCATTTTCTTATATCTTCCTTTTTATACACTACACCACTTTAGTGGGGAGGGTATATTGGGTTTGTGTTGATGTTTGTAACGCATAATATTATTGGTCCTATACCCACCTTAAAGTATACCAATCGGCTCAAAATCTATGTCCGTCCGTCTGTCCGTCCATGTAAACCTTGTAATCAAAATACAGGTCGCAATTTTGAAGATAATTCAATGAAATGTGGTACATGATATTCTATTGCCTCAGGAACAAACCCTGTTAAAAATGGTTAAGATCGGACCTTGCCCTCATAAAACTGTAACCCCGAATAGGGCTTGTAAATATTTTAATCAAACTTTTGGAGATAAGTCAATAAAATTTGGCACATACCCTTTTATGATACTGTAGACGAAAATAGTTGACATCGGTCCATTATTTCATCTAGGCCCCATACAACTGAACCCTCCAAACAGGGCTTTTAAGTTAATATACTCGTATCTACGATTAATATGTTATAACAAATTTTTATTATATTTAGACCATTATACCACCCTAAGAAATATATACTCTGCAAAATATATATATGTTATTAGGAAATAAGTTATTGTATTTACTTTCAGTAATAAGCTCTTGTAGCCTCTGAAAATAATTAAAAAAATTTATCCCATTTATCAATTTTCCCATTTAAAAGCTTAGAAGCGTTATTAGGTGTTGTCCGTTGTATGGCGGCTAAGCAAAATGTGAACCTATTTTAACCATGTTCAATAGGCTTATCTAAAAATTAAATTAGATTGCGATATGTACATTTCCCAGAAGCTTTACAAGAAACCAGATGGACGGCTTAATCGACTCGTATAATAATATCATTACTATATTTAATGAGTTCATACCAATATAGATAAATGACAATATATTAATGGAGGTACATACATTTAAATAAGGATTGAGTAATCCACACTCAAAACAATCCGAAGCAGTACACCGCGGTGTTAGATGTACGGTAAGTATGAATTTTTTGGACCAAAAATACTGTCAAAAAATTTTAAATTACTTTTCTTGCGGTAAGCTTAAAATTACAGAATTTTGCAGACCCATTACGAAAAGATTGCAATTTTTTCTCAACATATTGTACTTAGATCAAGATTTTCGAAAAAAATGTTAAATAAATTGTTTAATAATTAATACTCATTGATTGGGAAGTGTACATGTTATATATACATGGTTATAACAAAAATTAAGCCCTTTCACTACGTAGTGTTCTTAATAATAATTTTTTTAACCTTTAACAACCAAATGTACATTAAGTTTTTTTATATATTTCTCTTAAAAATAGTATCTTCAAGTCGTCACAGCAATGGCGATATAAATCTATTTTAGTAAAATGTTTACACATCTATTGGTATTCAAAATAAGATAAAAATTATTAAAAGCAATTAATTTAAAAATCATGTAACAAAACCACTTTTATTCTTAAACTATGGATGAAAAAAACAACTAGTTTTTAAAATCACAGGTTTCCTCTTTTTTAATTTAATATCCCACAGAATTCGCGTATACGTAATAACCATATTTAGTAGTCATAACGTATACGCCAAGAAGAGTTATTCCTAAGTATATATATGTACATAAATTAAATCATTTTTTGACGTCGTATGATTTACTAAATAAAATAGGAAATGATTAAATATACAAAATTGTTTTAATTTAGGTTATTATCACCCCATTAAAAAACTTAAGCCATATGAAGATATATAAATTATTACTAAGTATGTACATAAATTAAAAAAAAATAACTTATATTTATGTGTGCGGGGATTCGATTGCTAAGAAGCATACATATGTATCTATAGTATGTTTATACTTGCAGTTTGTACTTCTAAATAAAATCGTTTCAAAACGATATTTCGATTCAAAACCGATATATTCACCGGATGAACATTAACCAAAGGTAAAGACTGAATTAATGCAAATACATAGCTATCATTATTATCAATAATTTTGTTTTTATTTGTTCAAAAAAGTCCGTAATCTTATTAAATATTTACCTTAGTTTCAGTGATCTAATATCACTTAATATATTGTTACTTTAAGCTCTTGAATTATATGGGAATTTTTGTTTCGGTTATCGACTATATTTTGCAGTCACTATTTATGCTGTTTCAAATTATTTTTAATCCAAAGCACGTTATAATTTTTGTATATAAATTTTTTTAATATTTTCCGCTTTTTATTTTTCACTTAATATGAACTTTTTGTTTCTGATTTCTTTTTACTGATTTTTCTTATAACAATAAGAGCAACTATTCTTCGTATGGTTTTGCAAGTATTTTACACTTGAGAATGGAAACAGATAAGCATAAGTAACTGTTTGTATGTTTATACTCTTACAAAGTATCTGAATTTGTATGCACATTCAGTCACTTACATGCATACATACATACGTTCATAAATAAATTCCGTCGTTCCATATGTGTGAGATTTTATCAACGTTTTACCACACTAAAGTGAATGGTAAATAATGACCATTTGTGGATGTTTTGGTATGCGTGACATGTGTTTCACCAGTATATCAACTACTTTATGAGTTCAACAGATACAACCGTGTAAAATAAATATTCACTCGCACAATGTGTATAGTGAAAAGATTAAAAAACATCACCTGGCATCACTATCACTTTAACCAAAGGGTTTAATATATTTTCATATTTTTACTTTCTTGGTAGATGTTCTCATCGATGTATGCTCTTAGTGCAGAACGTAACTGTGTCAATCCAATAGTGGTTATATAGAAGTTATTATTATGTAGATGTTTGCGGAACACAATAATGCATATATACACAAACACACTTGTTTCATTGTTTCTGAGTGTATGAATTTTTAATTATAAATACATATGTATGTGAGTGCATTTAATTAGTTAGAATTTTAATTTTTAGCCTAACAAATAGGTGGAAAAACAACTGTTTTCTGATTTATGCATATATAGAGATGCAATACTTTTCAATAATATTCACTTTTTTTTTTGTTTAAATTTTACAGAATTAATTTAAAATTTTATACTGATTTATGCCGTTAAGCATCACATTTGTTTACTCTATAGGTATTCGGTTATACCTTTTAGCCGTTATGTACATATGAAAAAGAACAGTGTGATTAAACA
Source organism: Lucilia cuprina (assembly GCF_022045245.1). Classification (NCBI taxonomy): domain Eukaryota; kingdom Metazoa; phylum Arthropoda; class Insecta; order Diptera; family Calliphoridae; genus Lucilia; species Lucilia cuprina. The sequence continues at coordinate 796,382 of NC_060952.1, forward strand.
TGAATGCGTACCGAACGTTATGAAAGCACTTTTTAAACTAACAACTGACAGACAGCAAACTCAATGTGTTTCAGTTTCAATTCCTCAGTAAATATTTCTGTTTTCTGAGAAAACGAAAACAGAATCTAAGACAACACAAAAACAACGACATATAACGAAATACCGATTCTAACCAGATTCATTTAAAAAGCATTATCTTGACTGTCTAACGAATTCAACTCATATATTTCTTTATGTTTCTTTGCATTATTGTTTTTGTTTTATTTTGCCTTCTAATAAAATGGATATTAGTGTGTGTATTTTATTCCATGAGAGCCTTCTTTCTTTCTTCATACATCAAAGAACGTAAACAAATGTTTTTAAACACTTCTTATCTGTTTCATTTTAAAGGAGAATTGAAAATATATTGAATAGAAACAAAAAGGATGCTTACTCTCTTTAATATTTTGGGGCGCTGGCGCTTATGATGCATTTTACTCTCTCGAGAAATACTAACAATTAATTTTTTTGTTTATATGAAGAGTTTTATTCGGAAATATTTCTGTTTCATATTCTACTTGTTTCTAGAAGTTAAGTTTTTTATGTATTTTTTTAAATTTCTCTTTATAAATATTCTCTCTTTTAAATAAACCAATTTTGTAACTTCTCAATAAATTCCTTATTAAGGGCTCTCTGTGACATGTGGACAATTACAAACCTTTTATTTTCACAATTAGAAATAGAAAGAGAGAAAATATATACTAACACAAGTTAATGTTACATGACCTATAAATTTGTCCATCGTTGGACCAAATGACGTTGCATTTGCATCAAGTGAGCAAAAATAATGAAACAGTCGAACAAAAGATAAGCATATACAAATTTAATGAATATATTTTAATCGGTATTTGATAAATATGTTACCATAATTAACGAATTATTTATACGCTGAATAATAAATGGCATAATTTTGTATTTTTTAAGAGCGAATTTTATATATATGTTTTTAAATTTTAAATCATTATTTGCTTAAAATAATTTTTTTAGGTTTATTTAGTTAGCTATTAAAAAATGCTCGAAAGCTTTCATAAACACAATAGTTTAGTAAACAGAGATGCATGAAAAGCTTTCCTCTTTTTAATGAGAATAAATAAATATACATACATGAAAATATGTATGTACATACATTATGCATGGATAAGTGATAAGGATGTGATACTTCATATTAAATGTTATATTTAATTTGAAATTTATTTTTAATTATTAAACTTGTAACAATTGACATTTAATTTAAAGTCATCGATAAAAATATCATTGCTATTTCAGTAATTAGTTTTAAATCCTGCCTATTTTTGAACGCATTCTCACAGGCTATTTGTCCTAGTATTAGAACTACAGTACTGATTTCCTTCAATTTTTTAAAAAAAAGTGGTGAAAATAATACAAAAATAGCACAAAATTTAATTATTATCCAAAAGCTTTTAAAAATTTAAATTCTAAGTCCATTTGGTTGGTTACGCAGTGTTTATTTCTTTTTAAATTCTTAAAAATGTGTAGAAATGGTCACAATCTTTATGAACCCATTAAAAAGATGTACAAAGTAGACTTCTTACTATCCATTGCCAAATTTTTATGTCTTATTCATGATTCGGTTTAACGAATGTACCGGGTTTCGTTAAACCGGGAACACAAAAATCTTCTATGATTTTTTTATTGAAATATATTTAACTTTGGACACAGTCATGATTATGAAACAATTCTTTCGTTGTTTTATATAAATTTGTTTATAAATATACTTATAAACACAAATATCACGTTTAAATTCCGTTTTAATAACTTTAATGTATATGTTGATCCCTCTACCAATTTTTAAGGATATGCACATATTTACCGTTGCCCCCATTATAAAATCCTTATTTTAGAAATTCCCTTTAAAAATACACACAAATTAAATGTATTATTTATAAAATCACTAGTGATATTCTTTAAAAAATGTTAGTTCTTTATTACTTTGAAGTATGTTAGAAATACTCAATATATTATATTCTGAAATATGTATTTTAATGACAAAAAAAATTGAGATATTATGTCAAACTTAAGATTTGTATGAAATATGCAATTACTATGAAATAAAAAATTTCGATTAACATTTTTAATAATTCGCTACATATAACAGACCGGAATAAGTAGATTAACCAAGTGACGATTAACATTTAAAAAATACTCCGTTCAAGAATATCTAACATAAGACCCAAAGTGTTTTAGAAAACAGCATTAAATAACACAGGGAATATATTTTTTTGAGGATAAAAAATTTCTCTTCTGCTCTATGTATGTATGTATATAGTTATGTATGTATGTATGTATGTATGTATGTATGTATGTATGTATGTATGTTTGTATATATGTATAAGAATTACGATGGTAATCCAACCAATTTAATTGGTAATAAAATTCCATCGTTAAAGTTATATTGACACATTAACAATTTAAGTATTTTTGTGTCCATCACTCTAGTAAGTAATCATACGCTTCATTTATATTTTTCAATATACACATTCTGATGCATGAATTGCTGGCTAAATGAGAGAAGTCACTAACTAGAACTGAATTATTTGAATTGAATATAATATTCCGTAATGTTTTTTTTCCAAAATTAAAATACAAACAAATATAAATTTAAATTTTATATAATTTTATTTTATTAGTAGTTTTTTTGTGTTTAATATTTTATACAATACTTCATTCTTAAATATTTCGCTATTCTGTCACTGTTGTTTTTTTTTTTTTTTTTTTTGGTCGGTCAGCATATGTTTAACTCGACTTGCTGTGTTTAAATTAAGGTATTTATATGTGTGACTGTGCAAAAACGAAAATCTCTTCAAATGTTGACAACCAAAACAAAAAATAAAAAACTACAGCAAACACTTAAGTTTATGGTCATCACATTTTCTTCTTTTACTTAATGTAAACTTAAGTGTGTCCTTTTGTCACATACAAGATGAGAGCTTATAAAAGTGAAATTACTTTTGTGGCACGTGACACATTTAACACCTCCTCAAATAGAAGCGAAAAAGAACAAAAAATATGAAATCGTTTCATACTCCGTTATGCCAGGATGCATGAATGTATACATAAGTATAAAACTTAAATCAACATCGATTGACAGACAGACAGACAGACAGACAGACAGTACGCTGTTGTCCTTGCCGTTATCGCTGCTGTTGTATATGCGTGTATATACATATAGTAAACGAAAGTAAATTTTCTCCTCATAAATTCTTAAGATTAATGTTTCGTAAATCTTTATACTCATACTACTAACAAATAACACAAGAACGAAATGAAGAACTTTATATAAAAAATGAACTCTTTTAGGATTTTTTTTATTTTGCAAATATTCTTGAGTAAAGCGTTTGAGAAAATAAATAAAAAACAAGTAAGAGTGCTATATTGGGCTATGCCGAATGTTATATACTCTTTACCATAGTGTATTTAAAAAAATATAAATTGTATAACAATGGAATTTATTTTATTTTCCCGATTATATCATTATTATTATATCAATAAAAAAACAAAAGAAACAACAACAATGTTGAACGAAATAAAACAAAAAAAATATACAAGGCAGTGTAACTAAAGGGCACTTTACCCGATCACACTTTACGTACGTAAAGTCTAATGAATAAGTAAAATGAAATTCGTATAATAAAAAAGTCGTATATATTTTTGTGTTTACACGATTGCAAATCGTACGAATTCTTTCTCAATGTGTGATGGTTTCAGTATTACATATTGCGTTTATACGATCCCATCTGAACTCTTCTATACAAAATTTAACAGATCATATTACTTGTGTGATCGTGTAAAGCCGGCTTAAGAGGCATCCAAACATACGAAACGAAATATACAAAAAAATCAAAATACACAACACAATAAAACCAACCTGCGTCCAAATATACGAACAGAATCCACAAAAAAAAACAAATACAAAAAACACATATCAATGAAATCAACAGACATCCAAACATACGATACAAATACAAAGCGTAATGCAACCAATATACATCCACACATACATACCTGCATTTTTTTCCAATTCACAGTATTGTTGTTGCTTATTTATTTGTATTTGTTGATGAAATTTTCAGAGGTTGTCTCAGATTTTTGCTCATATATATGGACCGATTTTGCTGATTTTAAATAGCGATCTTCTTGAAAACATGTCATGAAATCAAAAACTGATTTCAACAGGATTTATGATTACTTTACTTATTATTTATGCAGAACGTTATAATGCTACTAGTGTCATCAATAACTTTATTAAGCGACTCAGAATGTTTTTATAATTCGTATCCTTTAAGGTGGGTATGTGACCAATATTTTTAAGTGTTGCAAACCTCAGCACAAATGTATAATACCATCCCCACTATAATAAATAAAATACACTCAGGCTGGCAGACAGGCAAATACAATTAGATTGTGTTGTTGTTTTTTCATAATCTGAACATGTCTGTCAATTCTTTGGATATATCCAGATATACAATGTCATCACAAATAAAAATGCCGTGAAATCATATCAAAGGAAAAGCGAGGTACGTCCATACTTACATGGATGTAGAGACACATACGTTCTTGAAAAAACCAACAAAGTATTAAGGATACACTTTAAATATTAAGAGGCCTATTTTAAAACCAACGCACTTGTTCATTGAAAAATCTTAATAGGTCTCTATAAATGTGTGTGTGAGTTTATTATTCTATGGTGGGTATCGTTTCACTTACAATAGTCATCTACATGTTTATAACAATGACAACGAACTATTATTTTTATTTATTGTCATTTTGTATGTGGCGCCATTGAAATGATTGCCATAATTTACTATATGCTCTACACTCTTACACGTACACAAATAGTGTTTCTATGTGTGTATGTACCCAGTAAACAATTTTTAGAGACATGTCTGATGTCTAAAAATTTTTTCGAAATAATTCTTAAACTTTATCAGAATTTTAACGAATTTGTTAATTACCTTTAGACATTTTACAGAATGATCGACAAACCTTATGTTAGACTTTTCTGCACATTTTATAAAGTATTAAACGATAAACATCAGATTTGTCTTCACTAGTCGAAAAGGAATTTCAGTGTTACGACAATTATGAGACTAATCTGCAAGTTGGCTGTGGAAATTTTTTTTTTTATTCCTATAATATTTTTTAGACATAAAAGAGTATAGTCTGTAAATTTTCTGAAGTAAAATTTAAAATGGCTTAAGAATTATATCCGATAAATCTGCACATAATCTGAAATGAATTGTTTTTGTTACTTCATCAGATAATTAAGCGAATAATATAAATTTCCTTTAGATATGTAACAGAATAGTCTGTACATTTTCTGATATTTTTTGCTCGGTCATTTTGTTCCCGTTTTCAGTATTTTTGTAAGAAAACATTGCGACAACTCTGCATTTTTTATAAAAATCATGCACAGACCAGTATATATTTTAAAATTCGTCAACTGAGCATTAAAAGGACCTTTAACTTTTATTTTCTCAGTTGGTCTTTGAAAATCAAGTAAACAACATCAACTTTGTTAATACACAAACATTAGCAAACATGTTTTATGGTTTAATTTTATAGTTTTAAAATTATGTATATAACTAGCTGCTTATACCCGAATTACCGAATTACCTTTTTTGCCCGTTTTTCACCCCTTTGTGTGGGCTTCCAAAATATGCATATTTCCGATACTATAAAAAAACGTAGTTGCTTTAGAACAAAAAAAAAATGGTCTCAAGCAACAGTATTATGCTAATTCATATTTCTGAAGCTTTAAAAAGTTTAATGGAATATATTTTGGCTTAAGAAAAGACAATAATTGGTATTTATTTATAAAGTACTAATTTTGACCGTTTTCACCCATTTTTTGCGATATAGCCTATAACACCTTCCAAAGATAGATCTACCAACGTTTCAAATTTCAAGAAAATCAGTTCAGCCGTTTAGCCGTGATTGACGAACAAACAAACGAACAGACTTACAAAGAGATTTATAATATATATTAGGATTAACTATATTTTCGTATATAATATGTAAATAGTATGGTTTAATTTTATTAATTTTAAAAATAATCTATAAGATTCTATTATTTATTTACGTTTCCTTAAGAAGTCATGAATAAACATGAATAATGGAAGCTTACAATTTTTTATTAAAATTAATAAAATTAAAGCAAAATAAATTAAATACATATATGAAAAAAAGTCAGACATGGTATTCGACATTTAACCGACGTAAATCAGATTTATAGAAAATTCCTTTAGAATTTCCTCACGAATTTACATCAGATTTCGTACCGAATTTTGGCCGATAACTGCACATTTTTCCTTAGATAAAGAGTTCCGAATTCTGAGCAACATTTCATACGTTTTTCGTAACGAATTCGGATACGAAATCGAAAATTGTTTAGTGGGTAATTACGCATTTGTGTGTGTTATTGAGTTTGTATGTTTTGCAAATGTTTGAAACAGTATATCGCGATGTGTTGGCAATATTAAACGCGTTTCATATAATACATACATATGTATTATATGTATTGTAATTTTTTTGTGTACGATTTGGTTGCTAGTTAATTTTTCAACTGTTTAACGAGCGGAAGTTAGCGTTTTGCACTGATTTAAGCAAGACATACGCGTGTCTTCACGTCATTATTTTAGATTTTATTACAGCGAGAAGCATATTTTTCTCTTATATCAATGTGTGGTAAAACTACAGTCTATATTCTGAAAAATCTTAACGCAAACATTAATATACTCATATTTATTTATATTCGTATCCCATAATACAGATTCACAAATAGTATATGCATACATATTTATGTCTGTACGCACTAGTTGAAAACATATAAAAATATAAACCCATAAAGTTCAATTTCTTATTTGTTAAGAAATTTACAAACTGAAAAATTCTTAAATGAGTCAGCCACATTTAATACGCTTAATAAGATAGGATACGAGTACTTAAAATCACACACACAGACACACTATATCGAAATAAATGAAGATATGAAAATCAATGGTATGGAAATTATTGCTAATGAACTTGTTTACTTAATGAAAAAATCCAGAACTCAGAAAAATCGAGTGTAATCCAATTGAAAATCAAAGAGACAATAATCTTAATGGTGTGTTTATTGACTGAAGCTCTGTTTATGCCATCGACAGTTTAATTAATTATTTATAGAGTAAATCCACAGACATTACAATCGATTCAAATTTCCATCACTTTCGATTTAGTTATAACTCGAAATATACATTTTACTCTTAATGGCGGTTTCTATGGCGTATAAATTGGATCTTTACCTTACTTTGTTTATATTTTATGGGCCTCTAAATTATGACATTTCGGGTATTTTTGTTCAAAATTAGAAATGTTGATGAATAAATAACTTTGGAACAGGTCTTCGATTACTCGTTTTTAACATTTCATTCATATAGCATGAAGTCTTGGCGCAAGGACCATATAGTAGCAAATGTCTTAATGTTTGAATATTTCAAAAAAGATATTTTGTTGTTCGTAACTTTTTATGATAAATGGACAAACTTATTGTTATTACTAAGTAAAAATTTTTGAATGGGATCTTAATGGGTTTGGAAGTTTTAGAAGTTTTATTTAGCTACATTTAAAATTTCCGTAGGAAATGAGTGCTTTTTAAATATTTTAACACATTTATGGTCTAATAAATTAAGGTTTTAAAATTTGTAGAGAATCAACTTTACGGCATTTTGGTTTCAGACAATTTTTTCCAAATCAGCATTTTTTGAGTTATAGTTCCTTTGTCGTTCATTTGAGATATGTTTTTCTAACCTTAATATATTTTGGAATACAAACGTAATTAAAATTGCATGAAGTCCTGACGCAAGGACCATATAGTGAAAATGTCTTTTATTCTTGAATATCTTAAAAAACGATATTTTATTTTTCTTATTTTTTTTTTACCATAATTAGTCATATCTCAAATGAACGATAAATTACTATAACTCTAAAACTGTTAATAATATGAAAAAAATAGTTTGAAACCAAAATGTCGTAAATTTAATTCTCTACACATTTTTTAATGGCTCCTAAATTCGTAGGATGTATGAAAAGGAAGATATTTAAAAAAATATTATTTTGATTTATGACCTCAAATGTTTAAAGTATATAAGACATGATTTCATATATTTTCACCATCTTTATTCGGCATTAAAACCTTAATTTACTAGACTATAACCCCCATATTCATAAACAAATTTTAATTTTATAAATGAATTATAAATCAAATTTAGTATGGAAATTTTGTTTTATAAACCTCTTATAAAATAAAATGCTGTTTTTGAATAAGGGGGTAAATTCTAAACCCATTGAGATTCAATTCTAAAATTTTTACATAGCAATAACAATGAGTTTGACTATTTATGGTAAAAAAATTAAGAAAAATAAAATATCCTTTTTTAAGATATTCGAGGATAAAAGACATTTTCCACTATATGGTCTTTGCGCCAGCGCTTCTGATTTGTGAAAATAGGATAACTCGTTCCAAAGTTATTCAGTCATCAACATTTCTAATTTTGAGCAAAATACCCGAGATGCCCTACTTTATAGATCCATAAGATATAAACCGAATGAGTTAGGGATCTTATCTATACGCCATAGCAACCGCATTTAGATTTACCCTTTAGTTGCCTAAAGTTTGGAAATTTGGTAAAATATATTTTACAAAAAACCTATTTTTAATACGTTGTAATATTGACGTATAAACCTAACATGTATGTCATCTGCACCAACCGACTTGAAATATTAAATATGAATGTGCCAAACAAATTATTAAAGTTTATGAGAAAATTCTACAAAATCATTGATGAAATGTATATTTCAAAATGTTTCAAAAATGTTTTTGTGGCTTATCAATTTACTTAATTAACTTGATCTGAGAATTTTTAAGTTCCAACAAATTAGTTTATAATGATTGCCGAATAACTTAGAAATACTTGAGAAACAACAATGTTCCTTAACATTGGTTGCAGTAGTAAAGGCGATATAAATATTTTCAAGATTTCTCTTCATGATATCTCTCAAATATCATTGATTAATGAACAAGTTCCAGAACTGTTCCAAAGAATGAGTGGTGTTGCCATAAAGCATTTTCAGAACCAGTTTTGAAGGTGACAATTTCAAAAAAAAATCGCAGTACAGTAATTTCAATGCTTAATAGTAAGTTTTTCTTTATCGGCATATTGATACAAATTATTCGGTTTATTCGTTATTTTAAATTAGACAATTTTCATTTATTTGGGGGATTATCGTAAAAAATGTTACCAGATTAGCCAATTTTTAAAGTACAGTAGTTTTCCGATTTAAAATTGAAAAGTTCGTTATATGCAGTACTAAGTAAAACGTGGGTTTTTGGTAGGAAAATAATTAAAAATAGGTACATAAAATATTTTTTAAATGTATTTTATAAAAATTAATTCTTTTTTTATAAAAATAGCACAAAACGCAGAATTCCGAATCTTATATGCCCACCTTCAAACCAAATTTGTGTCGAATTTAATCGCTGTATTTTTAATTATGTCATGAGCTTTAAAGTTATTTCTCGAAGTTCATCGCTATACTCGTATATTTAAGCGAGTAATGAGCGTTGAACTAATTTTCTTAAGGGAGCCTGATATGTAGGGTAAGGTCAATTATAGACCGATTCCCATAAAATTTGTTAGAGATATCGGTTAGTACTCGGCGTACTCATATTGTTTAGCGAGTATTGAGCGTTAAAGTCATTATCTGAAGGACGGACGGACATAGCTACATCAAACTAAAATTTAATAAGAACCCAGAATGTGTTACAGTTTTGGATATAAAAGCACCGCTTGCTACAACTTAGGTTATTTGTTATTTTTTGATCATTTTATCTTCATTTAAATAATAATATTTTTATTAGTTCGTTAAACAGAGTACAAAAAACAAGTTTTGTTCGTTATTTAAGGTAGTCAATAGGAAAAATTAGCTTGTTCGTTAAATGCGATGTTCGTAGAATTGAATGGTCGTTAAATCGGAAAACTACTGTACTACTAATACAAATTGTACACGTGTACTTATCGTAAACTAACCATAATACTGTCCTAACTCAAAATTGAAACTTTTTGAATTTTATATATACTAAATGCAATAAATTATTTTTATACACCAATCATATTTGCATTATTGAATACATAAATGACAATGAAATTAATTTTATACAACATTGACTTTTTTGAGTTAAAAGAATCCTCTTCTAATTATGCGAATCGTATACAATATTAAGTATATACCAAAAATATGTTGAAATACTTATCCATTTACCATGGAATACATACATGTGTATACAGTAGATAGGGATATTTTTACATACATTGTGTTTATGTAGAAATAATAATGTGACTGTAAGCCTAATAGTATCGCATATTTGCATAAAATATGTAAATTTTATACACTTTAACCACAACAAAATCTAGCTTAATAATGTACTTGATTCGAGTATGTAGAAACACTTGTGTGTTTTCAATACTAATATTTCAATTATATTATGTACTTTAATATTTTGGACTCAAAGTCGCAGTTAAAATTGACTGGCATGGAAATACATTCTTCAGTCATTATAACAGTACCATATTCATTTGTAGATGCTGGTTACATATGACGGTAGTCCTTGTAATGCAATTTTTCAGAATTATTAATTTGATGCATTGTAAATATCGTTCGGACTCAAACAATAAATTTGTTATAACAAATTCTTCCTATTATTTACACTACAATTTCCAAGAAGAAGAACGACAAAAACAAAGAAAGAAGTAAAAAATAATCAGTATAATGATATCCCAGATTATTATATTAGAGAGGGTCGGAGTTGGTTATTTTGGTCATACAGGGTTTCATTCACATTAGTGTAAATTTTCACCTATTTACTACCAGACATTGTTCAAAGGAATTAAGATAGCTATTTCTTCATTCTTTCCAATTTTTTAATTTTAAAAATTTAATTTTTGTCTTCTCCCATAGTACTAGCCTTGGTGCAAATTTCATCGGAAGACATCGATTTTTAAAGATGGGTAACTTGGCACGGAATTCCCCATACACATACATATAAATAATTGTTTTGTAAGATAATCTAACTTTACCACAAAATGAAAATATTTAATTACATGTTAAAAGAAGACCAATAACAGAAAATATTACCTGCAGAAGATTAAAGCCGCTTTTTTTAACATTTCCTTTACACATTAAAATTTAGAGTTTGTAGGCAAAATAAGTTTCACTGCAATATCGCTGATTAAACTTTCAAGTTTTATGTCATTTTAACATATATATATTTATTATATTTTTAACGTAAAAATTATCGTCTCAAAGTTGTGCTAAACAGATAAAAAACTGTTAACATCACTTTTGATATTCTCCTGTGAGAATGCTAAACTTTACAACTAAATCATTAAACTATTACTTGTTTCTTTTTAAACGGCGCAAAGTGAAAACAGTACTAGTTCAACAAAAAAAACCGACAGGAAATAAAGGTTTTTTTTCAAGAGTTCAGAAAAACACGGAAACAGTTAAGGCAACAGAACTTTCAAATGCCACTTTAATGAAATTTTTTTAACACAAATAATGGGAACACATACATACATCCTTACAAATAGATACATATATAGAACATAGATTCACAACTCTAAGCTCTTCGCCATGCCAAAGTCAACTTGCATTTATATATAAATCCTCGCACACACCTACATATACACTGAAACATATACACAAACATACTTAAATGATGACATTTCTTGTTTTGCATTTGTGCAAAAATTGAGATGCTTCATGGTGAGAGAGTAAGTTTGTGTTCATAAGTGAACATCCGCTTAACTTTGTGTAGTACACAGCACAGTGGTCGTGGTTGCATTGTTTTTTTTTTTTTTTGCTTATTCATATCTCATTTTATTTCTTTATTTTACGTTTTTTGTTAAATTTTTTTATATTCGTATCTTGCAAAATAAGAATAAGGAGAACAAACAAAATAAAATGTACAAATGCTTTATTTTCAGAAGTACAAGCTTAAAACATACACATCTAGATATGTGTACACACATAAGTACAGCATAGGTTGTTTTCTTTTCCTTCATAAAACTTGGAATTTATGACAGGATTTCATAGAATGAAAAACGCATAAAGTTAGTGCAGCATAAATACCTGAAACTCTTATACTTTCAAAATACATAAAAATATAACATACACACATACATAGATTTTATGTACTATTCACGTGCGTATAGATGTTATGTAAACAATAGGGAGCCACTTAATTTTGATGATACCGAACGAATCTAAAATCATTTCATGATTTTGCATGATAAAATTTTAATATTATGATACAATTATTGGTGTCCGGTAGTTGACGAACAATTTTCGATTCGATTGTTGTTAAAGATCATTAACGATGTCGATGTGGACGTTTACGAAAATAATTATTAAAGAAAATAAAATATTTTAAAAAATAAACGGAATTGCGGGTTAGTTTTCAAAGATTTAAGTGGAAAAGGTAATATTCAACATAAAATAAATTTTATGTTGATAATGCACATTGGCAATTCCAAATAAACCTTGTCTATAAGAAATATTTTTGGAAAATTTTGGCACTTTAGCTCTTGTCCTACGAACCCTATCGTGCTTCCAACAGACAGACGGACGGGCATGGCTAGATCGACATAGAATTTATTAAGGATATATATACTTTTGTGGGTCTACAACCAATATTACGATGTGTTACAAACGAAGTGACAAAATAAATATACTCCAATCTTTTTTGATGGTGGGTATAAACATAAAAATAAGATGTTAGAGAGTATATTCTTAAAGATTTGTAATTAATCAAATATTTATACCCTACACCACTTTAGTGGGGAGGGTATATTGGCTTTGTGCTGATGTTTGTAACATACAAAAATATTTGTCCTATACCCTTATACCATAAAGTATACCAATCGGCTTAGAATCATTTTCTGAGTCGATTAAGCTATGTCTGTTCGTCCATCTGGCTTGCTGTCCATGTAAACCTTGTGCGCAGGATACAGGTCGCAATTTTCCAGATAACTGAAATTAAATTTGGCACATACTCTTTTTTTGGAGTAAGCCTATTGAAAATGGATAAAATCGGTCCTTTCGCCTAGCCCCCAGTAGGTAAAACTTAGTTTTATAGAACATTTAATGAAATTACCGATTTTCTAATGGTCGGGTCTCATTTCACCCTAACCCCCATACAAACTCCCTTTTTGCCAAAAATAAGTAAAAATATTCCGGAATAAATTTAAAGAACAATTCAAATAAATTTTACGCATCTGTATACAAAAGTAATACCTGTGCCAAATTTTGTATAAATATCTTAATTAGGTATTAGTATAAAAATTAAAGTAAATTTCACTTTCCAAACGACGAAGGCAGATTCTCCACTTCGGAGCCCAATGCCAATAAACAGTATAAGTTATCGTATTTAAATGTAGCAGAAGCTAACTAATAATAAATAAAGGGCGCTGAATATTTATTTTTTTTAATTTTCTATAAAAATTACTCCATCCTAATACAAATGTATATAAACATACTATAGATGCGTATACGTAAAAGTATATAAAAACATTGTATATATGCTGACTAGCATTTTATACCCGGTGGTGTACAGTGTTTTAAGCGATTGAATAAAACTACACATTTCAAAAAGCAACATATACAGAATGCACACAAAGTTCCTTTTTTTTCCTTTGGAAATTAAAATTGTATAAATTTTTAACTAAATTTTACACTTACATATAGCTTATAATAATATTTATAATAATATTTGTTTTTGGCCCTATAAAGTAATAGTATATAAAATTTTAAATTTAAATTAATATAATAGTTTTTTTTTGAATTTGTGAAAGGTATGAATACATATTATTAAAACTTTAGAAGCTAAAATAAAAATATTATTTACTTACTTTTATTTAGGTTCATTGATTAAGAACAAAACGTTTTAGGTCATTTAATACTCACATTTTGAGTCTATTGATAATTTTTATCCGGTATGATGACGAAACAAACATACAGACAGATTTATCATAAATGTGCCGAAGAACAGGCTTTTTTAAAAATTTCATGTAGGAATACACAATATATTTGGCCTACAAAATAATTTTTAGTGGGTTGGTGAGACATATTATATTCGCTTTTTTTCGAAATAGGGGTTAAAATTATCATAATTTTTATGATACAGAAAATTTTTAAAAATATAGATTGGCGTTTGGTTTGGTCAATTTTATAAATTTTTAGATTATTTTGATTAATATACTTAATGTCGTTTTAGGAGCCAGCAAGAGTCAAAAAAAATTCTACTATTTTCCCCGTGATAAGCTCAAATTAAGGAATTTTTGAGACCCATTTCAAAAAGATTCAATTTTGAACATATTGTACTGAGATCAATATTTTCAATTGCAGGTAGGGAACTGAGGTACTTTCAAAATATGTTATTTTTTATTTTTGTCGCATTTAGTACATAAATACGCTTCGTTTGAGAGGTAGTCCTCTAAAAATAGTGTTAAACGGGACATCCTAATGTACATATACATTTGTATGTATATTTGAATGTTTGACAAGCCTTAATAAAAATGTTGTATGTGTGCATATTCATATGATATCAACTACAGACGATGATGACGTTGACGACGATGATGATAATAATGATTTTTATACCCCACATTACTTTAAGGCACAATAATATTGGTCCTATACCAGACACAGATCCACTGGGGGAAGGGTAATTCCGTCCCAGCAAGACCGAAAATTTTTCATACAAAATATACAAATGAGGAAAAGCCAAAAACAACATTATTATGAAAATAAATCACATTTTACTTTTTGTAAGAGGTGTATGTTATTGTATGGTCGGCCTTGCCCGACTATAATTTCTTACTTGTTTTAAATGCCACTGAAACTTTCCTCGGGTTAAAATTATTAGTGAGAGACATTTTTTACAACATGTGGGTAAAATAATAGCACTGAATTAAAAAACGTTATTGCCTATAATTTTGAATTAGTTTAACAGATATACACAATTAAAAAAACTACAATGAATAAAAAGTTCAAATAACAAATAAGCCGAATAATTTCCATCATTAATTGATTTGTTTATAATAGGAAGAAACATTTTGTAAAACACAATAATCCGATTTACCGAATAATTTTGAATTATACGATTATTAATCGGCCAACAGGATTTTACAGTTTTATGTGATGGAGAAATTGGATTCGGATTAAGCGATGGTCAATAATTCAGAAAAATAAACTTGAATCACTGGTTTACGACTTGTTTCAAATTTTGTCCACCTGAGTAATTTTCTAGGAAAGGATTAAAAACTTAACATTCAATTGATTTAATTTATAAAATATTTTTACATGGCCTACAACACGACACCCTACATCAATGAATTCAGAAATATTTAAACAATCTGTTATGAGCTTGAGATACCTGTTCAACCATTTTAAATAGGCTTCATCCTTGTGAGAAATTTCAATAAATTATCTCGAAAAATTTATTACTGAATTTTAATGTTCTCCATAGTGAATGTGTCAAACAATTTTGACAACCTAAATTTAATTAATCAGAAAGAGTTTAATTAAAACGTAATTAAATTTTGTTTATACCATTTCAGTAACAATCAAACAAGACATAATTTAACTAGCCACACAATAAGCTAAAATTATAACATTTTAATTAAAATTTTTTATAAGTAAATTTTCATAAAAACAATCTGATATAAAACTTTATATTTATTAATATCCCAAATAAAATATTCAATATATTTTTATTTAAAACAAAATTATTAAAAAATATGAAGTTAGGCGTTAATAACTAAATATGCAATAAAAATATGCGATTATAAGTAAAATATTCAGAAATATGCTGTAAAATGCAAAATATAGAAAAATATGATGGTAAGAACAAAAAATTTGCAAAAATATGCTCTAAGAAATGAATTTTTTTTAACCAAAGTCAAGTTGACTAAGTCAACTACTATTTTTAAAAACAATAATGTATTTTATTAATGTACGTTAAGTTGAGTAAACTTAAGTAAGAACTTTTACCTCCACACATGTGTTCAGGCATTAAGACAATAACAATTTCAGCAATTGTTCAACAAAAAAACAAAAATATGCAAGACGCGGACACTGAGGCAATGTATGACAGGGAAGAAAAAAAGAAATAGAGAATGAAAAGACACAACAGCATTATGGCGACATATATGTTTAGTTCTAAGCTTCACCTTATTTATATATAATATGGGGGAGATATAATGCATTTGTGCAGATGCTTGTTATACACTTAAATGTTGGACCGACATACATACATCTTAAAATATACGTAACGGCTAAGAATCATTTTATGAAATATTCACTAACACAAAAAAATAAATGTATATATGATATAAATGATTGTAGAGCATCATATAGTGGTACATGACCGACTATACTTTATTAGTATCTTGTTTTCATTTCGTTTTATTTTGAACACTTTTATTGACCACCAAAATAATGTTTATGCAGGAGAACTTTAGCTTGCACAAGATTAAAAACAAAATTCCCTCCGCAATATTCATTGCTTGTTTTGTTTATAAGTTTATTTAAAAAATGGGGTTTCCTTTACATACATATGAAAGTATTATAATATTACTTCAGCAAATATGAGGTTATCTTTAAAATCATTAAACATAGATATATAAACATAAATATGCTGAAATTAATTTTCCACGAAATTAACAAAAATATATATAATTATAAATTTGAATTTTCTGTAAGGTATCTGCTAAATTGATGTCGATATTTATGTTAATACAAATGTATATACATAGATACTTGGGATTATGTCATATTAGATTTATTTTGCGGTTTTATGTTAGCCTGTTAATAATGGGATAATTCAAAATTATTCGGTTATTCAAATAAGAGGAAACTGGAAGTTTTTTATAGCTTTACGAAAAAAATAGTAAGTACTTTTTTGTAATATTTACAAAAGTTTCGTATAAAGTACGAAATATTATGTAATAAATTTAAGAAAATTAACATAATAATAATCATATTATTATTAAATAAAAGTTCATCACTTTTTTAAAATTTATGAAAAATTCACGAACTTTTTACTTAAAAAACTAAAAACTCGTGAGGATGATAATTTTTTAAATAAAATTCGCATTAATTTCGTAAATTTTACCATATCAATTCAAAATTTACATTTTATAACTTATGTAAGTTAATTTTTCTAAGATTATTTTACATAAACTAAAATTGTTCGTACAATTTCGTATATACTACGAATCAATTTAGTTGTGCGAAACAACGAAAGATTGGAACAATGTACGACATTTTTCGTATATAGTAGGTATTAATTATTTTCAGTGTTTATAATTAAATTAAGTTAATTCATTTTAGGTTCCAGAATTCATACGTTCCAATTAATTATTGTATAACTATTGCTGATTAACTTATTAAAAAATTCCACAAAACTTATCAGGAATCAGACGTATTCCAATAAAATATTTTCAAATTTTGATAATAAGTTTTGTAGGTAATGCACTTATTGCATATATTACTTGGTAATGAGTTGTCTGTATCAATAACATAAACATAAATCTAATAAGGAATTAGTTAGTGTTTCTAACCGTAGTCAATTTTTTAAGTTCTTTCAAGAAATGTTGATATATACATTGTGTTGAAACCATTCCAGACAGAATGATAAAAAATGACAAAAATAAGTAGTTATCAACCCAATAAGTAAATACTTCCTTTTTTAGAAAATATGCAGTAATTTTACTGTTAAATATTAAGTTTTCTTAATCGGTTAATTAATGGAAATTATTCGGTTTATTCGTTATTTATTCGATTAACCGAACGACGATTAATAGTTTGAATTCCCTAATATGAATTTGGATTGTATGAATCTCATTTTATTCATTAGTGTCTAGAACTTGTTAAGAATTGATTGACAAGTGTAAAATTGGGTGAATAGTACATTTTGAGACATTTAAATATTATTTTCCTAGCATTTCGACAAAATCTTATCATTAACAATTTACGTATGTTGCAATAGATTCTTTTAAAAAATAGAAATGTTCTAAAGTTATTCAATAAATCTTAATTGAGAAAAATATTTTTTATTTGCACTGACGTTAATTAAACACATCATTAGTTTTCATTTACTTGATTCTTCTTTCTACGAATGTCTCCTTAAGTGATGCTCTGTCTGACAACGTTGTCCTTCTTTCTTGACAGTTTCTTAGTCCTTACTGCTAATGTCCTCGTTAATGGTCTTTATGAAAAATGTATATATTTTGCTTTCACTTTTCATTTCCATGAATATCATAAAATTTGCACCTATTTAATCGTTTTAATGTACAATAAACAACAACAAACTGTCACTAATGTTAGCAACTACACGCTATCATCATCGTCAGAACGTCTTGCTATTCATCCAACCACCACTCGTTTTTGTTTTAGCTTTTTTAAAGTAAGTAAATTGTTATGAACACAAGTCATGTCCTATTGAGGCTTGTCATTATATTTAAGAATACAATACAAAAACCCTCATTATAAAAAATAAATAAAGAACACTGAGCAGAACAAACAAGAACGACAAAACGAATCTAAAAATTTAGTAAACGACACTTGGAAATGCATATTAAATTAAAGATTCAAACAATAATTGACGTTCACTTTCGACGTCATCTTGAATAGTGGTGGTGGCACACACTGAGAAGATACATAGTTAAAGACAAATTTAGCTAAATTTAATAAGTAAAGAAAATGTTTACCATATAAAACAAATGCATACACCCAAAATGGAAACTTCTAATTTACAAAAGTAAATTATTAACAAAAATTATTATTTGATATTAAATGATACATTTAGACAATGAAAAATGTTACTGATATGAATGTACGTATATAGATAAATGTTGTATTAATCGTCTGAATATGTACCTCTAAGTTAAATCTTAGAATCTGAAGGTGATAGTATAGAATTATCTTCCACAGTACTGTTTTTATATCTGTATCATAACTTTTAATAAATATTAATCCTCATCAACTTAAACCGTAACAACGCATAGAAACAATTCAACTTCATTCAGCATTAAAACTGCCATACAAATGTGCATGTGTATATATATATATATATATATATATATATATATATATATATAATATAATATATATATATATATATATATATATATATATATATATATATATATATATATATATATATATATATATATTTCCGTCTATTTGCCTTTTGTAAAAAGAACGTATCTCAATTTATCGACAAATGAAAATAATGTTGAATGATTTTAGATTAAAAAAGATTGCTGAGATAAGATAATCAATTTTGTTTCGTTGTGATATTAAGATATAACCACATATACATATGTATGAATATATTATAAACTTAAAAAAATACATAAGTTGTTTTTCGATTAAACAGGGGAGATATGTACGTGTATCTACGTATGTATATTACATTAGACAGCTTTAAAAAACAATTTACAATTTTTGTTCTCTACGGAATTTGTATAAACTTATAAAAGAAATACAAATTTCATTAAAACACGATAATAAAAACACAATTATAAACCAAACTAATGCAGGGGTTCTAACATACCTATATACTTCATGTTATTTCAATTAACTCCCTCACTCCTTCGTTAACTCCTTTTTTATAGCAAAAGTGCTAATGGAAATTTTTAAAGTTTTAATTAAAAAAACTTATAGTGAAGCTGCTTTGAAAGCAATTTTAAATTTGATATTTTACTTTAAAGATGCATTAAGGAAAATCAAAAATTTCAATATTTGTTTAAAAATGCCTAAGTTACCGGTCGTTTCCTAAGATGAAAATGAACTTACTGTATTATGGCTATATGAACCACAGTCTTACTTATTGTTACAGTTTTACTTTTTATACATGTTTTTGATCATATTTATAATAACCACGATAGAAATACTTAGATTGGAGGTTTGATTTTGTTGATTATTTTGTACCCGTTACTCATCGAAATATTTGTAAAAGGACCATAAAAGTTATATACTGGATCCTTATCAAATTCTAAAACTTTTTAATTTAAAAAATAATTAAAAATTTTATTTTTTATTATATGGTTCAATTAAACGCAAGAATATTTCAGTGATTACATTTTCTACCTCTGGTTATGATCGTTCTTTTCGAAATTAAGGAGCAGTCTAATAAAAATACAAATATAGATACATCAGCGCTTACATATTTACAAATAAGGACATATGGACTTGTAATAGAGCATATGCTTGTATTACTGCAAACGTTATTGTTCTTTTCTTCAGCTTTATACAATTGTAAGTAAAGACTTTGAACATTGAGCCACTGCTTTTTTATATTTCTAAGCTTTTTTGTCGACTACTTTCTAGGTAACGCAAATGGTATGAAGTAGTCATTACTCATGTTGTGGAGTAAGTACAAGTCATTACATGTTTTTAAGCTTTCACGCCTTTTTTAGGGATTTCGACTCTAAATTTTGTCATTAGGTTAACACTTATTAATCACTTATTTAATCTAATATTTGAATCATGAAATCTTCAACGCTTGTTAAATTTGTCATTTCAAATAAGAAAATGCAAAAAAAAAATTGAAAAGGTCAAAGGGCATCCCGCAATTCCCAAAAATTGGAATGAAAATCCCAAAAATGGGATTTTTTACATTTTTGCCCATAGGGTCCACATTTCTTTCAGGGCTGGGAAAATACTTTTGGAGTAAATAGAAAACATATTGAGGTTTCCAAAACTGCTTTCAGTTTTCTGATCCCAGCTTTGGGATTTTAGAACATGTCGCCCAAAGTTGAAGTTTTGATAAAAAATAGGTCATATTCGGAAGGACGCAGTGGCAACATTTTCAAAAAATAGGACAAGTTTTTTACGCCAAAGCGTTCTGAGATACCTTTTAGAAAACTATAAAATTGTTATATGTTCTTAAAGAAAATTTTATTTTATTAATAAAAGAGTTAAGACACATTTTGGGCAAAAAAACGGCAAAAATCTAAAATTTTTTGAATTTTTAAATTAAAAACGTATATTTTTGGATCTGTAAATGATATTGATCTGAAATTTTTGTATATTATTGGAAATTTTGTTGTCTAACTAACAATTGAGTCCATTTGGTCCAAAATTACGCCCGGTATTAAAAAAAAGGCGGACCAAGGTATGGTAAATTTTGTATCACTAAATTTTTAAATGCCTATAACTCGGATATTATATGAGATAAGTAGTATGTCCAAGCATGTTTTTTCAAGATCTCGTCGAGCGCTTTCAGAATATATAATATATTTGGGTGAAAAACAAAAAAATGGCACGAGTTTAAAAATTTTACATGTCGTAGGTACCCTACTTTGAGCCGCCACAGCCCCGCAGATGCCCTGGGGCATCTGCGGGGTTCATCTTCAAAACTTAAACTCGAATACTCCTTGGCTACGCTCACGCCAAATTTTATCCCGATCGGATCAGCCGTTTAGAAATGCCAGATTTATTTCCAAAAAATTTCCATTCTGCCCCACTGTGGAGCGTTGCGTGTAGTAGTTGTTGCTACAATTTGCTTCTATTGAAAAATTTTAATGTTTCTGGCATTGCTGTTGATTCCTATGATGACAATGGTGTTAGCTTTTCTTAATTCATTCATACATAAACTTTAATTCATATCAAAATGAAAAAATATATAAATGAAACAGTTTCTTGTGTGCATTTAAATACAAAATCAGACAGACACAGTTGATCTCTATGATTGTTATTAACACTCACAGTTTACGCTGGGCACAATATTTCTTTTTAGGTATTTAAAAAATTTCGAAGATTTTCTTGAAACTATTTTAGTACGTATCTGAATAAATTTATTGGATTTATACCTATACTTGAAATAGGTCCTTATGTCATTCCAATTCATTTTCGGAAAGGCCCTGGACTAAAATTTTATATCAATATTTTTTAAAACAACAAACGATTTGATCTGAATAACAAGTAAGAGTGCTATATTGGCTGTGCTGATTCTTAAATACCCTCACCAGCAAATTTATTTGTATTAAAATCTATTTAAATATCTAATTTTCAGATAACTTGACAAAATTTTGTGTTTCCGTTGTGAGAGTACTAACTTTTATTCATGTGTGAAACAAATTTTGATTAATATTAAGTTTCGGTTGTGGACTTCGTATGTAATATATGTCTTATTATGGACCGATTATGCAAATGCGAAAAAAAAATAGCAGAATTATTTGTATATTTACAAATTTATTCCTGTCAAACATTATTCAGACGTCAATATTTAAAGTTAACTAAAATCGTTTAAGTGATTTTTGAAACTATATGGATGAGTTGTGACCAATTATGGAACGATCCGGAATCCGGAATTTCGGAAAGTGATTCACATGTACACAAAACCTATTTGTGTAGAACTTTATCCGATAACTTCATTATTCAAAGAAATATATGCCTATAGGTGATTTTCGAAAGAATTGGCAGAATTGTTCATTTATACACAAAACCTATTTTTGTCGAATTTTATATTTAAATGTACAAAACTTTTTGTTTATACCGATATATGTGAGGGAGTTATTAACGATAAACTAATTTCCGGGAATATGAACCTTTGTATTGGGGCTCTGGGAAATTTTGAATCAATTGTTAAGATTTGCAACAGTTTCTAAGAAAACCCAGATTATAAAGAATTTATAAGGAAGAGTGTTGAAAAATAAACATTAGAAAAAAAGCTACTACTTTACTTTTTCTTACAACCTCTTCTGGCAAAACAGCTATGTTTTGGACATGTGTACTATCTGAAAAAACAGGCTTGGAATTATGAATAATCTGTAAAGTAAGAAAAAGTAAAGTAGTAGCTTTTTTCTAATGTTTCTTTTTTAACACTTTTCTTTATAAATAACTATAAAAGTACACAACAGATTCATGCGGATATATTAGGGCAACTATTTTAATTTCAAATAATTGCAAAAAGTTTATATAAAGACTACTTTCTGATAGCAAATCTCAATCTAAAATTATTCTTAACCCTTTGACGGAGATCAACTTTTGGCACCTCCTCTGTTTGACAAGATAAGAAAATTCGGACAACACTAAAATGCTAGAAATTAAAAAGATTCTTAAACTATAAATTTAATATGATAATGTATTAATGTCATTACTTTACTGTAAGATTTTATGAGCGGTAAGGTTAAGTAAATTTCATCACTTTCCATTACTGACATAATGACTAAAATAAATATAATATGCCTCTTTTAATAACGGAATTTAGAACTCTTTTCTTAAAAAAATTTAAGTATTCTCTAGATATAAACATTTTTAAAATTATATTAATGAATGCCCTAATAAAAACTTAAATGTGTTCTAAATACAACCATACTACCATGGGTATTCACATACGTGCAGCTGTTTATATACATATGTATGTATTAACCCTTAAATGCTCATGGACTCGGATTTTGTTTAAAAAATTATATGATATGTAATTCTGTGATAAAAAATCATCTGCGTCATCATTTTTTTTTTTTTTAATTTTTTAAGTGGTATTTTTTAAAAAAACTGGTTGTATCTTAGAAGATACACTGAGCACTCTCCCTATTATAGTTTTCAAAGAAAAGTATATATAAAATCGTATATAAATGAAACAAATTTTATTGTATTTAATATTTTTATTTAGGTAAAGTTAAAAAAAATAATATAACATTTTAATAATTCATACATACATTAAAAATAGAGGATAAAAATAAAAAATTTTACAATTCAGCACATAAAAAAGAAATATATATACATCTAATTATGATGGTATTTATAGAAACAATTTTTTTCTGAAGTTAAACATAAATTTACCTTACATTTAGTACAAAAAATTTTTGTTTGTCCTGAGCAATTTGGTAGTTTGCATCTTCCTTTTTTCTCCATCGTACTCCAGTGGTCCATCATATCCAGTCTGGTGTCCTTAGGAGGTCCTTTTTGAGAATTTGGCTTTCGACGTTTTGCCTCAAGCTGGCTTTCAAGAGTAGGTCGTCCACGCTGGGAAGTAGATTTTGTGTTGCAACTAAACAAAGCGTCAGCTACTTCCATTTAAAATCTATAAGTCTCATTTCCTGTCTTTTATCGTCTTTATTTATCCGCCTGTGTAGTATCCAAGCGTTTACGCAAGTCATATCAAGAAGATGATAAAATATTCTATTGGTCCACTTTCTGCTTTTCATCACGATTTTGTGACGGCTCATTGAGCTGTCCATTAAGTCAACGCCTCCCATATGACAGTTATAATCCTTTATAATTTGTGGACACGGAATATTTTTTTTTGTTTTGTCTTTTTTATCATATCTTTTTACTGTTACAGGTTCCTTATCTGGATTTTTACTATCCAATATAGGTTTTTCCCCAACGTAAGTTGAAACCAGGTTAACAATTCTGTTGTCTTTCCATGACAATGATGTTATGTCCATACCATAAATAGTACAAACAAATTCCTGACTCGTTCCTCGTTCATATTTCATCATGACTTTCTCATTGGGGAGCTTACAATTTTTGATTCGGTTTCGGCGAATTGTACCTACAGAAAGTATACCTTGTGAACGCAAATACACTAACAACGGTATTGTTGTATAAAAATTGTCAAAGTACACTACATAATTTTTAAATCTGGGTACTTCACGAAGTAGGCGCACAACTATATTCGCAGAAGGTTGAAGATCCGGTTCTCCTTCAGCACAAATTTCATTTGATCCATTATATATTTCAAATTTGTATGCATATCCCATTGTATCGCACATAACATAAAATTTAAAGCCCCACTTTTTCGGTTTATTAGGCATATATTGCTTCATATAATTACCAATTTTCGAAGAGCACATTTGCTCGTCCACACATAACCTGCTCAATTTTGGAACGGAGCCGAAATTTCTATTGAGTGATTCAATAATAGGTCTGATCAGATAAAGTCTATCTCGATTAGGATCATCTCGAGAAGGTTTTTTATCCTTATCATTAAAATGTATAATTTCTCGAATTTTTTCGAAGCGCCTCCTATTCATCTGTTTTTTTATAATATTAACGCAACGGTCTTCTTTTTCAGACCAATAATCTCGTGAATTTGGAAGCTTATAATAAGACATATAAAAAAGAATTCCGATAAATTTACGTAGTTCCGATATGCTAAAATTTATGTTATCTATTCCTGAATATTTTATAGACTCGTTAACTATATGTTCCTCCAACGATTTTGGAAACAAGTGACACCAAACTTTGTATGGGGTGTCCAATGCTTTTATATTGTCTGGAAGACTTATATCTCCCCCAAATTTAACTTGCTCTTTCTTAAATTGTAGGTTACCCTTTTTCCACAAAACCTTTTCAAACTCGGAAGACTTGGGATTTATATTTACACCACTGAATTCAGAAGAAAATGTAGACCAAACATTTATAGGACTAGTTTGTAAAGAGGATGTAGAAGGCATTAAATTGAGCTCTTCTGATTGTTCGTTATATATATTCATATCCATATCCTGATCATCATTCATCATTTTGACAAAAGAGTCATGTATAGATTCTTCAAGTTCAATATCTTCGTCAGATTCAGAGTCTTGATCTTTTTGCAAAATTTGTTGCATATTAGACGTTCCCTGTATATCATTGCTCTCATTTTCGGTGTCAGTGTCACTTTCGTCAGTGCTATTGTAAAGAAATTCATCGCTATTGCATAGCAATTCGCGTACTTCTTCATCCGTTAACTTTCCTTTTTTGCAAAATCTTTTAAACCCTGACATACCTCAAAAATATTCTTAAAATAATATAAAGTCAATGGAAATAATAAAATAATGAAACTAAATTGCAATATAATCAATGTATGCTTGAAAACAGTCAACCAGTTTATTCAAAGCACAATCTATGAATGAAAATAAAAAATAACGCAGCAGGAAATTCAAATAAAAACGAATTTCAAGTTTGGGGGCGAGTGCTCAGTGTATCTTAGAAGATACAACCATTAAATGAGGATCTGTGACAAGGAATTGGAATATATTTTTTCCCTATAATTTATAAACGCTTCTAGACATATTTTTAAACAAGATAATATTTTTTCTTTATATCAATTTTTAATCCTGTCCGATTTTTCAATATAGCAATGCACCTAATTCACCAAATTTTTAAAAAATATAATTTTCAACTTTGATGAGTAAGCAATTGTAGAATTCAACATGTTTTCCTTTGAAATAAATTTTAAATATAAGGTTTATGTCTTCTGAATGAGTTTTAATCACTTTTTTTTTATTTATTTCTAAAATAGAACTGTGGGAATTTTTTTTTTGGTTGTATCTTTAAAGATACACAGAGCATTTAAGGGTTAAGTTTTATTTCCTTTAACGCTTGAATGCTTTTATTTTTCTGCTTCGATTGTGGTTCAATATGCTTTTTGGTGTCTATAATATTTAAACAAACATATTCTCGTACTCATTTTGTTCTTTTACTACTTTCATTCATTCATTCCTTCCTTCGTTCGTTCTTTCATTCATTTGTTTGTTTTGCCTGTCCTCCCTTCCACTTGTCTGTCGCTTCGTTTGAAAATATGTCTCTTTTTCTTGGCATATCTATTCTGTCGATGTATTTATAGCAACAAAATATGTAGAATGACTGAGTCTATTTCGGATGATTTGATCGACTTCCGTTTTTTACATAAACAGTTGAATACATGGAAATGGAAAAAAATGAAGCGAAAACCTGATCGACACTTTGCAAAATGAAAACAACAACAATAATATTTATACATCTACCTTAAATGATTTCTACTGTCTGTCTTTTATATTTGTGATGATGTGTCAGTTCCTTTGTAGTTACATGAGTAAGTTAACTTGAATGAAGTACAATAATATCTTACCATGGGCATACAAGAATGTGCAATGGAATGCTCGCATATGTAAGTGTTGTCGAAAATTTTGTTATTATATTTGTTTTACACTGATTCCTGTCATATATGAGTTTTTCTAACTACCAGTGGAGCAGATGGCGTCAAATGCAGGCGACCGCTAACGGACTCGGGTATTTGCAATAGGTCTTTATTCATTCCAGAATAGGCCTACGTTGTTCATTTCTTTTCTTTAATTTTAAGTCTCGTTCATTTTAGTGTTTCCGCTTTTTATCGCGGAATCTGTGCAATAGCAGCGTTGGCCAAATAATTCAGGATTTTCCGGCGTTTCTTCTTTATGGAGCTCAGAACACCTTCAATTACCACTAGAAACAGGAGAGGTGATATCACACAACCATTTTTCACCGTAAAATTATCAGATAGTTTGCCCTTTTGTAGAACGTAGCATCGGTCATGTGCATAGCTTCCTTTAATTTAAAGAAATAAGTTTCTCTAAAATTTACCTAAACTGATGTTTTGTTCTAGGTAATCCCTTATCCTATTAAGGATATTTCTTGATATAAGCTTTGCAATAGTTTGGATGACACAAACATAAATACCCCTCCAATTGCTACAATTCTTCAGGTCTTTCTTTGCCATCCTGACGATAATGCCATCCTTGCATACCTTTCATTCGTTTTCCCAAGTTTCCATGAGTGCATTTAAAAATGTCTGTATCTGCTGACTTACCACATAGTAGTTGCCTAATGACTGCTAAAATTACCGACAGACTTGGGGGGAGCTGTTCTAATCATATGGTTGGTGGTGATGACTGTGCTCGGTGAAACTGGGGGCCCAGGATCTACCGTAATACTTTTCACTATGGTAGAAAAGTGTTCTTTCCATCTTTTCAGTTGTTCAAATGTGACTAGGATGTTCAGTACGCATTTTCCAATCGACTAGTTTTCTTGCGATCATGAAAACTATGAGTATATCGCCGCATGTCGTATGTTGCATTCAGTTGACCATATAACAAGTCCTTAACATCATTAGTTGCCTCTTCTGTGGGCGCTTAGAACTGTATCAGTGGTATTTTGCTAATATTAGATTCGAAACGAGCAAAGATAAGTAGAAAAAATTATCGACATTTTTTTTCGAAAACTATGGCGTTTACTCAATATTCAGTGCCTGTGACTTTCGAATCGAAATGTCGAAATAATTTATAATGTCTTGTTTAGAACAGGGCGAATACACAATAAAGAGATAATATGTAGATACGACTAAGCTTTCTGTAGAACTCACCGATCAGATTTCGCGTAAAGCTCATTATTGGAAATCAAACCGGTAGACCCTCGTCGTCTAAATAAAAAACTTCAAATCGATAAAATATTATTTTGCACGTGAAGTATCATAAGTAACACCGTCCAACACCATTTTTCACACACGAACCAAACTATATACATACGAAAGAACATAATTTATATGGTATAACTGCGTACTCAGTTTTTCATTTTCTGATCGTTTGGACTTTAAAATTTGAGGTGCATACAATTTTCAAAAATTTTTTATAAAATATTTTAAGCCACCCTGTTATAACAATATGGGTATCAAACTAAAGAGGACAATTGCAGTATTTTTATCTCGTATTTTGTTTTATTTTTTAAGAATAAAAAGATGTAAAAAATATCCTTATAAAAGTTTATCCTTTATTATCCTTGAAATTTTATACGAAATTGTTCAACAAAAAATATTCATAATAAAGACATTAGAATGGAGTACAAAAGTCTGAAATTTGGTCTTCATAGCTCCATTTGTTTAATTTTTATAATATTTTTTAAATATCTCAATAAATTAATTAATAAAATTTTCCCCTCTAAAAATTTCAAAGTCCATTTTTTGTTAAAATATTATGTAGAAAAATTAGAAATTAGTTATTGTGGAACCGAGTTTCTTTATCTCTATGATAAAAAGTAAAAAAAGTGGAAACTTTGAAGAATATGAAAGGATAACAATCGATTAAGGATATATTGCATGTTAAAACTCCTTTCTTGGAAATTATATTTTCCTTTTTAATTTAACACAATTATTCCGAACTCTATTCTAAATTCTATATATCTTTTAAAAATATCTTTGACATCCCAATAATGTTATCAAAGTAGTTTATTATATAGTTTTTATTAAAAAATACAACAGTATATCATGTGCAAAGTAAACCACGATATACATAAATATTTATGTATATCGTGGTTTTATTTTAGCAAATAAAATATTTATGTTGAATTTTATTTCAATTGCGACATATTGAAGAAAAACTAATTTTCTGAATGTGGGCTAGAGTCAAATAGAGATTAAAGGCCTGCACAAGACAACAATAATGCGACAATTTGTTAAACAAATAACGTGTGCGCCATCATAAGCAGGCCTTTAATATGTATATTATAAAATTAAGAGGAGAGATTTATGTCTACATATATAAACGTTTTTTATGTAGCTTTTCATCGTGATATTAATGTTTATATTAATTATATTATATTTTACATTTATATTAATATTGCGCTTATCATATTATCCTGAAGTGGATTTTAGAATTCGGAACATGCATGTTTTAATCACTAAATCGTCATAATCATACGAAATAAAATTTTATATATTTTAAGACATATTATCTCAACCACCGGTTATGTTTATTTTTTCTGAAAACTGTCAATTTAACGTTAGGATAAAAAATTAACAGACATTGGGATAATGAGGGTAGGTAATTGGTATAAATAATAAATTAAATTAAACAAAATATTCTCAACAAAAATTTTTAATTTGAATACATCTTAACTTTTATTTTTTTTACAAAGAACTAATAATGATAAAGACATGAAATTTGGGAGTCTGCAACTCCATATTTATAAATATAACATATATTTTTTTCTAAAAAAACTGACTATAAAAAGTAAGGATATTAAAGGATTAAAATTTAAAAGGACATTTTTTTAGTTTTTTTATTCTAACATTTTAAAACTATTTTATTTGTAAAAATACTGTTATTCTCCTCTTTCAATCGATACCTATATTGACCTACTAGACCAAACCAAATTTAAGCTAAATATAATTATACTTACTCTTCCTTTTAAACTTTAAAGTCCTTTTAAAGGAAGAAACGATCAGAAAATAAAAAACCAAAAATGTAGTTTAACTATATCAAGTATGTAGTTTCCAACGTATAGGATCTTGCTCATGTGTGCAACAATTTTTCCCAATTTGTTGTACGGTGTAATATTCAGACTAACCGTTTAGAATTTACAAATTTGTTTTCCTCTTTTTTTCTATACCACTGTGTGCCATTTATTTTCTGTGCTATTTAGAGTTTAATTTCAGGTATAAATATAAATGGTGTAATGTTGAAAGAACATTTGAATCTTTTCAATACGAGTACAAGATTATAAAATCTATAAAAATAGCAATTCATTTTATAATGCTTTTCTTACTATAAACATTTCTTAGATCTAATGCCAACAAAATCAAAATAATAAATACACATTAAATAGTGTATTTAAATTCTTTAAATATATGCTTTAAAGTCTGTTTAATTAATAACATTATGTTTTACTTGTTCTTTTCCTTTAATATTGCTTTACATTTTTTTCTTTACTATCTCTTCATCTTTCAATATTAATTTTCTTTCAATACACACGCATGGACATTTAATGGTAAAATTAACAATTACAAATTCTTAGTTCCTTTAAATCCTTTCTTAGATGCAAACTGGATTAAGAGTTTCGACACTAATTTTTTTAATTTGTATGGAACTCAATCTATTACCGACCCTTAAATAATTCATATTTTCTATAAAGTTATTATAAATTATTATAGATATGTACATATATATGTAGATACAAGATTAAACATGTATGTCAAAGTAAAATGTTATTATTAGGGCTGGCCTATTATACATTAAGTATGATTGTACTCGTATAAAATGATTATTATTTTCATATTTTTAATAATTTTTTATTATCATTTATATTTATCGCACAAAAGCCGTAAGGCATTATGTTGCAATTTTTTTTACAAAAAATAACTTTTGTGTGCGAGTATTATTCTTCATATATCTACTTTTATGTACATATACAATATTGTGCATTAATGTTATGACATTTATAAAATTTTTGAAAATTAAAAAATGTACAGTGGTTTCCCGGTTTAACGAATACATAGTTTAGTGAATTTGCCAACAAACGCAATATTTTTCCATTAAGTACTTTAGTAAATTAAGTACGCAATACAACGAATTTCAAAAAAATGTGGAGAAAATAATACAAAAAAGGGCACTAAATTTTATTTTTATCCAAAAGCTATTAAAAATTAAGCTTTATTTTTTACTATTTATTTTAGATAATTTATTTGCCAAAATTACTCTAGAAAAAGTTTGGCTACCACAAGTTATAGGGCATACTTTTGGTTATACCCTAATGTAAATTTTACAAATGTATATACACATACACATATACGTGTATATATGTATGTTAGTAAGTTAATTACAACTATTTTCCGAATGTAATACTTGTTCACAATAACATGCATTCACGCACATTGTTCCAAAAAAAAAGATGTTAACTAAGTGCTTTTTTGAAAACGGCTACCATTGCATTTATGTAGTTCAGTTAAATAAAATACGATCAATATCAATGGAAAGTGACATAATTAAATTAAATAATTTTCTGTATACATAACTAAAAACAATAATTGTAGTCTAATAAATGTGATAATATAATACTCAGTATTATAATCTAAAAATACCTTTACACATATTAATGCTTTTTCCTCGAATATTTGGCAACACTGCGTCAAAATTATATAAAAACAATGAATGTAAAATAAAGAGAATGATATAGGGAGGGACAAAAGATATGCATATAAAAAGGGGATTTATAAAACTTTTTCGATTAAAGTTCATAATTGCACTTCAAAATTGTTCATATATTCGCCCAAACACACATACATAAATGTATGAAAATGTTCGGTGGAATTTACTTCAGTGCGTGTGCATGAAAGAATATATTCAAACTATAATGACTAAAACATCACATGTACACTAGGATGGTCCCAAAGTGGAAATTTACTATCGTTAGGTATTTGAGATACGCTTTTAATGACAAAACACAATTTTCTATACGACTCCTAAAAGTTGTAGTTTTTCGGAAATATTTAAGGTTTTTCAAAAATTTTATATATATTCTACATAATATGTATGAAATATTTTCAAAAAATTAATAAAGATTACTATGTATTAATCTTTATGTACAACAGGAAAAAGCATTAATATGTACACCATTTGTACAAAATTAGTGTACTCATGTTTTTTATCAGCTCTGTAAAATGTCCTTGAAGTTTAAAGAACATACGATATCAAAAGAAGAAATTACAAATTAATATGAAAAAATTAATATCAAACGAAGTATTTATTTCAAATTTATTGTCTAAGTGAGTTAAATAAATAATTGATATTGATATAATGCACATATATCCAGCTTTCATTTAACACCAAAAAATTCCATATGAAATTTGATTTATAAATCGTTTATAAGCAAAACTTTGGTTTTGAATAAGGCTTTTAAAATATTCATTCGAAATAAAAAATGAAAAATATCAAAAAAGGAACTTTCATACTCCAATTTCACCAAATAATGCTGACAGGACAGAATATTTGAGAAATGGTATCATTTAATTAATTCAATTTTCGTTTTAGTTGGGAACATTGACACCTTATTTTTTCTCCATACAGTGGGGTCCACCTTAGTAAACGCATATCCGTGTATTCACGTGCATACATATGTACGTGATTATTTATGTGTATGTATGACGAGTTGCTGTTTCAGTATTCTACGTACATATGTATGTGCATTAGAGTATCCCGAGGAAAGGCCATTTTAAGAATTTCATGTATGAATACCTCTCAATCGATGCGTATTCATGTACTAAACATGTGAAAATTAAAAAATATATTTTTTTTCAAATGGTCCTCCGCCATTAGCGATTGAACATCCTGAGCTCAGTTTAATTTGTGAAAAATAAATATTTTTTTTTAATTGGTCTTAAAAATTTCAGAATTTTGAGCTGATGACGGGACAACAATTTTAAAATGTTTGTAAAGTATTTGTGGTTTACTAAATAATTTCAAGTGCGTTGAGGAGACGTAGTATTTTCTCTTTCTTAGGTGTTCAAAAACTGTCGTAATCTTTAGCTTATACAGAAACATATTTCAGAATTGTTTGACATTTGGTTTGGTCTATTTCAGAATTTTCTATATTATTTTTAAGTTTATATGCCAGTCATTATACACCTTAAGTCGTTTTGCGGACTAGAAATTTAATTATTTAATTATTTTTCTTGCGAAAATATCAACATTACGGAATTTTTGAGACCCATTTCGAAAAGATTGTAAAAATTTTTTTGATTTATTGAAATGACTGAAAGATTGACAATCTCATGTTCATTACATTAATACGCACGATTGAGAGATATTCCTACAAAAAAGTGGTCACGGGACAACCTAATGTACATATATACTCTCATACGTTCTCCAAAGTGATTAAAGTGCATATGAAAGTTTTGCAGAAGAATAAAAAAAACGCAAATGTCAATAGATGCATAATTTTTGTTTTCATTCATTTACAATGCAACACATTCATTTAAGTTTTAATTAACCATCATGATAAAGATCAGGCATGGAAAATTCAGTACCATTTTAATTTTTCAGTTCTCTTCACAGAAAAAAATTAAATACAAAATCAAACAAAAAATTCATAAAGCCAAGTATTTTTTACTAAAATAACGAAATTCATAAAATCATGTACTCAAATTCGTTTATTGGATCAGTAAAAATATTTAATGAATACTTAAATTTAAATTTATTTTAATTTATTTATTTATAAAAACTGAAATTATACTTAAGCAAAAGATTGTTAAGTTTTTGCCCGTGTGCACCAGATCAGTTTTTCTGAGCCAAAGTCTGGAATTTTGTGCAAAATTAATGAATAACAATTAAGGAAGTATAGTCGGACACGACTAATAATGAGTTTATTTAAAAACTTATTTATTTTTCTTATATGATGAATTTTACCTTAATTCCTAAGTAACTAAATAATTTTTAAATGAAAACTAATTTTATAAATTCTCACTTTTATATCTTTTTTAAAATGTGTTACAGAATATTTTGTACCCAAAATTTCAGTAAAATCATATAATGCAATTTAAACTTGAACGTCGAACTGTAGTCAAGAAATGTTCATGAAATCTTACTGAAACATTATCCAATTTTCTATTGATTTTAGTTAAACTTGGGAAAAATATGTATACATATTATAAAAACTAGGGTTTTTATATGAATAAAAATTATTCGATTAATCGAGGAAAAAATTTAGTTTTTCTTCGAACGAATATAAAATTTCCAATTTAGAATGCTATACCGGCATTTTTAAAGTCATATTCTGATGAGATTTTTATATGGGAGGTAGGATCCAGTACATTTCAGTAGAGCTAAGGCTTCCACTTTGGAATCTACTGAGAAATTTAAAATAGTAATTTGATTTATAAATTAGTTTTCAGGCATTAAAAAATTAAAACATTGGAACCCATTGTAGGTACGAATTTTATTAATTTTTAAATTCGTTAAACAAAAAACAAATATGTATGTATATACGAATACATATTTACAAATAAAATAATGACAAAATGTTATATTGTACTTAAATTCTTCTTACTCAATTGGAAAATGGATTGAAATGATGTTTTTATAAATTACTTACTTCTTATTAAATTTATTTATGATGTTATGAGAACGTTTATGGGCAGACAAATATTCTAAATATTTTATCGTTATGTCAAAAACAGCTATCGAAATGAAAAATAGAGTAAAATATATATGCCAAAAAGTTGTAATAAAGGTACACTAGGAGTTATAAACTTAAATTATATTTTAAACTACTTATTTATAAGTACATACATTTTCGTCTTCTTGATAGTATTATTACTCATATCCTTATGAGTAAATATGTCGTTTCAATAACATGATTTTATTACTTCTTAATATCAAATTTTTTGTGTGCCAAAAAAGTATACAAAATAAAAAGAAAAACCAACTGAAATGAATACGATTTTCTCAACGTCTGTAGCTGTATGTTTTCATTTTCTTTTGATTACTTTTTTGGTTGCGAATAAAAGTCATGCAAGCACTTTAAACAAATTAGATTGAACGAATTTGATTTATGGAAGCAATGTTTTTATATTATTGTATGCAGGCAATTTGCCAAACAAAATAAGTATAAAATCTACAATCAATAGAGTTCGACTTGTTTGCATCTTTTTGGTTTTAGCACCTTTATTAAATTACATGATATGGAAAATAATATAAATTGTGTAATGGTTCCAGTAAAATTTATTGCAAAATAAATAAATTATTTAAAGTTTTGTTGAGACCAAAATATATTATTTTCGGTTGAATTTGTCCATATGTAATGTTTTAGATTTTAACTCCTTTTGACTCTCTTCATTAAAGATTTTTTCTTATTTTTTTAAACAAGAAACAAAAAACTAATCAATAAATTGTATTAAAAAAATTACATAATTATGCATATATTTAAAATTTAATTAGTGGTTCTAACTCTTATCGTTTTTAGAAATTTTTTAAATAACATGTTAATTGTAGAGCACTAAGTAAGAGACTAGACTAATAAACTTTACCCATTAATGCTAAATTTTTGAAATTTAAATTATTAGCTAGAACAGAAACTCTCTGCATAGAAGGCAAAAAACAAACGCATTAGTCGACTTATAAGTCAAAATCTGCGGAATGTATCGAGGTTGCTTGCAAATAATAATAGGACAATCGATGCTAAGCAGATATGCAAGTCGGCTTGAACTGCTCTTTAATTAATAATGTTGGAAATATAGGGAAAAGGAAAAAAACAGTCATTTAGTTAATTTGCGCATAGCCCGATCTTGCCCCCAAAG
Organism: Lucilia cuprina; assembly: GCF_022045245.1. NCBI lineage: Eukaryota > Metazoa > Arthropoda > Insecta > Diptera > Calliphoridae > Lucilia > Lucilia cuprina. The sequence continues at coordinate 832,338 of NC_060952.1, forward strand.
ATACATATTCTTTGTCAATTACTTCATATTCAACCTGATGAGAATCGTTTCGACTTTGTTTAATTGTTTGCGCTCTGTCAACTACTACGATTTAGTAAACAAAATTATAAATAGATATTTTAAACAATTCTGAGGTTCAAGTGCCATTCTAAACCTTTTAACGAATATCGATTTAGGTCTTTCACGCAAAATCAAAAAAAGTTTCCTAATGTGAACCGGCACTAGAAAGCTTAAAGTAGATCTACTTTCTACTTTTATAATTGCCGGTTGGGAAACTTTTGATTTTACGTAAGAGAGAAAGGAAAAGAATATCATTCTCTCTCGCAGTATTGTTATTATTTAATTCGTATAACAACAAATCAATGCAATGTGTGGACATTAAGGAAACTTCAAAAGAGAATTAAGAAAAAGTTTATTAACAAAAGTTTCCTAGTGTGGACCAGGTTTAAGCGTCACAAGCGGCGCACGAACATGTCAGCTGATTTTGACATTTCATATTGTTTATTTAATGCGTATTTATGTATAAATTTTGACCTGGTTCACACTGGGAATCTTTTGTTGAGGAACTTTAGATTTTTTGTGTGAGAGAAAGAGACGGTTAATATTTCTTTCTCTTTCTCTCACACCCAAAAATAAAATGTTTCCCAGTGTGAACCAGGTCTTTAATAAAATAAATTAAGTTAAATGATGAAAAAATGTACGCTTAAAAAGCGTTGAAAAGCGCGAAGACGCGTAGTGTTGATCACTGGCTTAAATACTTAAATTATACTGTAAATGTGATCGAATATTATCTAAGTACTTTGTTTCATTTATCGCTGTTAGTAAGAAGTTAGTAAAGTCGGGTTTACACGATCACACAAGTCATATGATCTGTCAAAATTTTGTGTAAAAGAGTACGGATGGGATCGTATAAATGCAATTTTTAATGAAACCATCACACATTGAGAGAGAATACGGATGGAAAACTTGACAGCCGTATGGCCCTCTTAATTTTTTTAATGATGTAAAAAACAAGCAGGTCGCATTAGATCAGGGTTGTATTTTTATGTAAACACATACAAAAAAGGAATATTTTTTATTGTTTTATACCAATCGTGTAAACACAAAATATATATAAATCAAGGCGAATTCAGATAAGGTGGTGGCAGTTCTGCAACAACAACATTTTACATGTATTTTGTTTTTGCATTTGGTTTACGTAGATGTCAAAAACCATAAGTATGGCGAATTCATTTGATGAAAAATTTTTGTAAAATTTTTATATTATATTAAAAAATAAAGATAAAGATATTAAAATTTGTGAGGAAAATATATTCTGAATTGAATAATGTTTGTTTCAA
>NC_060952.1:833777-856277 GCF_022045245.1 Lucilia cuprina
GAACCTAGAATCATGAAATTGAGAGTAGATGTGTTTTTGGTTATGTAGATCCACTAAGGAGGGATTTTTGGAAATTTGCTACTCTTAAAATGAGCAGATGGGTGTCTGGTACTTTGTTCAAATTCGTACTTTTAAGGGGTTAAAAATGTATAACAAAGGTGATTTTGGTACCTTTTTTGGCCCCTTATAACTTTTGAACTAATTAACATAATACAATTTTTATAAATATTTTGGATACATCTCTAAAAATTATGAGACACCTGTTTCGTACTTTTTTAAAATTCAGTACTTTTTGGGTGTAAAAGGGAGAAATCTGTATTTATGGTACTTTTTTAGCACATTAAGAAAACTTTTTCTGTTTATTGAATTCTCCTATTAAATTACGGACTAACTCTTTAATATTTATTGCAATACAATTTTTGCTATTTCAGCAGGGAAAAAAGTACCAAAAAGGGGAAAAAGGGAAGTTTAATTTTATTCAAACTCATTAAGTCAATTTTTATAAAATTTACTCACACAACATAAGCTGTTGGTATACTATTTTGGAGTTCAAGTACTATGGTCTATATAGGACCAAACTCGAGTAAATTGTTTGGTACTTTTTAAAAGCACTATTTTCTGGAACAACTGAATGCAGATTTGAATCATTTGAGTTTTATTTGTGATATATAGATTTAAATACGGAACATTTTGTAAACTTAATTCTCGAAAAAGTATATTTCTAAGCGAAAAAGGGGACAAATTGCATTCTTTATTATTACTAAATTTTATTCCACTTTTGGTACTTTTTCTTTCTTCAATTATACTCTTTGTATGTTCTTTAATATTAATTCAAAACACATGATTATTAAACATACACGTCCTCATGGCATAAGATTCTTTAAGAGAGAACTTTTTAGTACTTTTTTTCTCATAAATGGTACTTTTTTATTTTTTTTAATTGTTCAACCTAGGAACATTAATTTTAACATACATGGTCTTCACTGAATAATATTCTGTATGTGGGAACTCTTTGGTACTTTTTTATTCTTAAAATGCTACCTTTTAGATTCTTTATAATGGTTAACCGGAAAACACGGCCCTTATTAAATGAGAATTTATTAAGAGAGATTTTTGTACTTTTTCGTTTTTCCTATGGTACTTTTTGATATTTTTGCGATATTGAACATAGATATTGAAAATAAAATTTAAAATGTATGGACTTTAGTGAATGTGAATTTACTGAAATTGACTTTTGGTACTTTTTCATTCATTAAAATTATATTTTTTGTATTGTATATAATATTGAACACAAAAACATGAAATTTTTAATTAAATGATAATCTATTAGAGATATTTTATAGTACTTTTTTCAAATAGTACTTTCGAAATTGTCCATAATGTGGAAGCTAAATGAATGATACTAAAAATACAAGCTTCTTACTGAATGCGAATTTAATCACGTGAACGTATAAAACTGAAACATTAAAAACAAGTAAGAGTGCTATATTCGGCTGTGTCGAATCTTATATACTCTTCACCATAGTGTATTTTAAACACATTAGTTTTATAATATTTTCCCCGACTACATTAATATTACACCAAAAGCAAAACAAAATGAACAACAACAACGCTAAACGAAATAAAAAACAAAATATACAAGGCATCTAAACCAACAGACATCTTAACATACATAACGAAAAACACAGAAAAACAAAATAAACAACGGAATAAAACCAACCTACATCAAAATATACGAACAGAATTCACAAAAACAAAATACAAAACTCAATGACGCCAACAGCATCCAAACATACAAAAAAATACACCGCTGAATAAAACCAAATACATCTCCACATGCACATGTACATCTTTATCCAATTCACAGTGTTGTTGTTGCTTTTTTAACAAAGCATTAAAAAAATGTGGCTTTTTTGATGAAATTTTCAGAGGTTGTTTCGGATTTTTGCTCATATCTCCGTTATTTATAGACCGATTTTGCTGATTTTAAATAGCGATCTTCTCGAAAGCATGTTTAATCATTTTTAAATTTCAATAAAAGTAAACAAAATTTTGTATGTATTTAATTTAAGTTGGGGTAGCGAAGCACCCTGGGTATGCGTTCCGGAACAGACTTTTTTGATTAATCTCTTTATCTACATAGTGTATATATAAAACAATATTGTTATACCCTACACCACTATAGTGGGGAGGGTATTATGCGTTTGTGCTGAAATTTGCAACACCCAAAAATATTGGTCCTAGACCCACCTTAAAGAATACCAATCGCCTCAGAATCACTTTCTGAGTCGATTTAGCTATGTCCGTCTTTTTAGATTAAGAGATTAACTAAAAAAAGTCTGTTTCGGAACGCTTTATATAACAAAACCCGTATGAGTTATTTACCCAGCCGGCTGCTGCTAAAATTATCAATTAGCAAGAAAGATCCATTCATTCGTAATATAATTTTTTATGAATATGTACCCTTTTATGTTTAATTTTTACAAAATTAATGATGTTGTTGCAGAACTGCCATTACCTTGTATGAATTTGCCTTGGATGGTATTTCATTTTACTTTTTCATTAGACTTCACATACGTAAAGTGTGATCGTGTGATTATCATTATGATTTTAAGTTATAAGATAAATATAAATTGCCAAACTTATTGAATAATTATTATCATTATTAAATTCATACATGCTTATGTATGTTTGTACAAAATGAGATAAAATAAAATTAAATTGATGGACATAGTAATAAAACACATAAATCAATATGTATATACAACTTTTGGCATTACTGCTGTCAACCACTTTAAATGAAATTTTATTTACATACGGATTTTAAATATTTATTTAGATTTTTCATTTTCCCAACATCACAGCACAATACAAACAATATTTACTTTTTACTTTCGATGGAATTTTCCTTCGAATGCGAACAGCTGTCTCAAATGCAAATCAAGTCAACAAGTGCGATGATTTCCAAAGCATTTATTATTAGATTTTAGCTTTACCCTCTTTATAACTTTTGGCTTTTAATAACACGGTGAAAATCTCTACAACAAAATGTACACTTCAAACAACTCATTAAGAAACAAAAAAATAAAGTAAAGAAATTAAACACACCGTCGAACTCCTGTCGCTACTAAAATACTTGACGTACTTTTAAATGTTTGACGATACATTTGCCCGAATAGCGTACAACAATTGCGAAGAAAATTATAAATGTGCTAGATGAAGACTACTCCCTCACTTTGTAAATTAACAAAAGTTTAAGCATAAATTATGGTTAGATTTGTGTGTATAATGTACTTCATTTGTTCATACAACATATCACAGTCGTTTTAACACCAGTACAGGAAAAACAAAAGTTATTTGAGTTTCTCGAGCAAAACAAAATAAATAAATATTTAAGCACATAATTATGTATGTACAAAGAATCATGTAGTTTTATATCCCTAACAATATCTCATTCGTTGAAAAAGAATTTTTTAGTTTTTATTGAAACTTCTTCATTAAACTACTTAAACTGAATTCAAATTTTGATTTGTAAATAATTACTTATCTGCACAGAGAAAACTATTTCGCTCTGATAACTGAATTTGTTTTGAGATTTTGATGGTAAACGTTTTGTTATTGCTTTTCATTCTGTTGAACGCTTCCAAAGAAATACTATTCTTCCGTAAAATTATTAAAAATTATAAAAATAACACAAAATAGTTTAAAAATTGTAAGATAGCTCTATAATATACTAAACATTATTTTTATCCGATTTTACCACAGGATCTCCGATCTACCAGACTAGAACACTAACCTAGCGGAGGACACCAGGTAAAACTTATGAATAATAAAAGGCTAACCCCCGTATTCATAAAAACATTAATCGCTTATTTAAGGTTTATTTCCGCGCATCGGACAAGTAAAAATTATTTGTCGTATAATTAAATTAAAATATACCAATTTAATTAAAATCATTTTCTGGGTCGATGAACATCCGGGCTACATGCGGATGTCCATGTTAAGCCTGTATGTATAGTACATACATACAGTCTTAACAATGTCAAAGACAATTTTCTCTTTCATAAATATATATTCATCAAATCAAATTTCAAATATGTCTATCATTTTTGATGTAAGATCGATAAATAAAAAATCAGAAGCTAAACATAAATTTCGAAGCTAATATTAAATAAAATTAAAAGCAAAATTTAACCTTAAAAAGGATAACCTGGCACAACTGCCCAGTATCCAGTTTCTGCATTTTTCGAATCGAGAAAATTTTTTGGAAAACGTATGATCATCTTGTTTGAAATAGTGTGAACACAAGGAATTTAAATATTTGTTTTTAAATTTGCCTACAATTTTAAATAAATTGATATTTTATTGTTTCCTCGATTTGAGAATCTTTTAACATCCATTCCTTTCTCAATGTTTAAGTGGTGAAAACTAGAAAGTAACATTTTTTATAGTGCAAGAAATTTTTCGTAAATATACTTTCTAAAACAATAGATTTTTAATGAGTCGGTTTTTCTATCTGTTCTTGTTATTGTCTTTCGCAGTAAATAAATTTGTATATGCATGAAATAGTAATAAATTTTGAACTTTATTTTAAAGGGGTCGTAATATGCACAGAGTAACCATTACGAAAAGAATTATAATACAAAAATTTCTTCAAAACTTTAAAAGTTATAGCAATTTCCCCATGCCTTTAACGCGTCTCGTAGCACATGAATTCGAAATGTGACAAAAATCACTTTTTTGGATATACATATTCTAAAGAAACGATTTTGTTACTTGAAATATATCTATAATTACTCGGATATTATTTTTTGTCTTTATAATGCAAACATGTTCTCAGCTATGGTCACAAAAGTTTTACTTTTTCAACTGTAGTTTTAAATATCCAATTTCAGTTTTTTTGACACTTTGTTAAAAAAATTTCAAAGTTTTTAGGAGATTTCATGGGAATTTTATTTTCTAAGGCTACTAAAAAAATTAAATTAGTATTTCCTATAGACTAGCTGTACCTCAGAAGATTTCGGGAAAATCGCATTTTCTTGTAATATTTTAGAGATTATGTATTAGTTTTTTTCTGTGGTACCAAATTAACCCTTTGAAGCACTTGGGAACAATTTAACATCAAAGTTCAAAAATTCGAAAAAAAACTAACTATATGAATAAAGCTCTATATAATTAGAGGAATAAAAATATAAAACAAAAAATTATATATTAACGCCCATTAACTCAATGTCTGGTTATATTTTATCGTAGGGTTAAATTGACAGTTTTCATACGAAAATTATTTTAACCGGCAGAATATTTACCGGTTAAAGGATAACAGGAGTTGGTGTTAACGGGGGTAAATATAGAAAATTATACTTTAACCCTTTTTGACTATGGAGTTAACTTGATGTGAACATTTTTAAAAGAAATTTTTTTTTTGAAATTTATAGTTTATATAATCCCTTTTTACGGCCAATTTTCAATCAAATATGTCTAAACAAACAAACTTTATGTGTTAATTCATAAGCTTTTAAACGTAATATATAATTTTTTGTGTTATTTCTAATTATACCCTTCACCTTCGTGAGAAGGGTATATATAAGTTTGTCATTCCGTTTGTAATTTCTATAATATAATTTTCCGACCCTATAAAGTATATATATTCTGGATCCTTATAGGTAGCGGAGATGATTAAGCCATGTCCGTCTGTCTGTCTGTCTGTCTGTCTGTCTGTCTGTCTGTCCGTCGGTCTGTCCGTCTGTCTGTCTGTATGTTTGTTGAAATCAGTTTTTAGAAGACCCCAGATATCTGCGAGATCCGAATCTTCCATAATTCTATCAGACATACGACCGGCAAGAACGCTATTTAAAATCAGCAAAATCGGTCCATAAATAACGGATATATGAGCAAAAAACCGAGACAACCTCTGAAAATTTCATATAAAATTTAGATTTTTTATTCATGCTCAGACAGAAACTGCAAAAAACAAAAACAAAATACATAACAATACGGTAAATATTGTTATTGTAATTTGTTTATAAAAGCAAAGCAGAGCAAGAGCAGCAGAGCAAGAGTAGCAGAGCGAGAGCAGCACTAATGTTTTGTTATTGGCTAGAAATATGAAATTAAGTATGTAGAGCCTGGATAAAGTGAGAACCTATAAAAGGGGACTTTCTGGTACTTTTTCGTTCTTCAAAAGGTATTTTTTGAAATTTCTATAATATTGAACCTAGAAACATGAAATTAAGTATGCATGGCCCGGATTAAGTGAGGACCCAAACAAGGGGAGTTTTTGGTACTTTTTCGTTTTTCAAAAGGTACTTTTTGCAATTTCTACAATATTGAACCTAGAAACATGTAATTAAGTATGTATGGCCCGGATTAAGTGAGGACCCATAAAAGGGGACTTTTTCGTTGTTCAAAAGGTACTTTTTGCAATTTCTACATTATTGAACCTAGAAACATTTAATTAAGTATGTATGGCCCGGATTAAGTGAGGACCCATAAAAGGGGACTTTTTGGTACTTTTTCGTTCTTCAAAAGGTACTTTTTGCAATTTCTACAATATTGAACCTAGAAACATGTAATTAAGTATGTATGGCCCGGATTAAGTGAGGACCCATACAAGGGGACTTTTTGGTACTTTTTCGTTTTTCAAAAGGTACTTTTTGCAATTTCTACGATATTAAACCTAGAAACATGTAATTATGTATGTATGGCCCGGATTAAGTAAGGACCCATAAAAGGGGACTTTTTGGTACTTTTTCGTTTTTCAAAAGGTACTTTTTGCAATTTCTACGATATTAAACCTAGAAACATGTAATTAAGTATGTATGGCCAGGATTAAGTGAGGACCCATGAAAGGGTACTTCTTGGTACTTTTTCATTCTTCAAAAGGTACTTTTTAAAATTTCTATAATATTGAACCTAGAAACATGTAATTAAGTATGTATGGCCCGGATTAAATGAGGACCCATAAAAGGGGACTTTTTGGTACTTTTTTGTTTTTCAAAAGGTACTTTTTGCAATTTCTAAGATATTAAACCTAGAAACATGTAATTATGTATGTATGGCCCGGATTAAGTAAGGACCCATAAAAGGGGACTTTTTGGTACTTTTTCGTTTTTCAAAAGGTACTTTTTGCAATTTCTACGATATTAAACCTAGAAACATGTAATTAAGTATGTATGGCCAGGATTAAGTGAGGACCCATGAAAGGGTACTTTTTGGTACTTTTTCATTCTTCAAAAGGTACTTTTTGAAATTTCTATAATATTGAACCTAGAAACATGTTATTAAGTTCGTATTTCCCGGATTAAGTGAGAACCAGTAAAAGGGGACTTCTTGGTACTTTTTCGTTCTTCAAAAGGTACTTTTTACAATTTCTACAATATTGAACCTAGGAACATGTAATTAAGTTTGTATGGCCCGGATTAACTGAGGGGGACTTTTTGGTACTTTTTCGTTCTTCAAAAGGTACAAAAGGCTTTAAACACATCATGGTGAAGGGTATATAAGATTCGGCACATCCGATTATAGAACTCTTACTTGTTATATATAGCATTATTTAAATTGATAGTGTTTTTAACATTTTTTGAACTTCGGGATTAATTCTTAGTAAAAGTAAAATTAACCCTTTAAAAAACATGAAACAAATATTAAAGGATTAATTTTACTTTTACTAAGAACTAAAGTCATATTTATTAAATATGGCCATCAAATACATACATAATATTTTGGCATGGTGTACTGTGAATTCACAAATTTTGCATAATTTAACATTTGAACTTCAAATTTTATGAGTTAAGAATTTCCGATTTGCATAAAATTTGGAAGATGTTTTTTGTATTATCTGGTCTTAAATACTTTGAAAATACTTTGTTTAAAATGTGAACAGTAAAGAATTAATACGTATTCCCTAAAATTTTACAAAAAATTCGATTTTTCTGAAATCCGCAGAGTTCAAACCGCAGGTACAGCTAAACTGTAAAAATTATTAATATAATTTTTCACCGTTTTATTCACTTATCTGTTTCACATAAATCTCCATGAGATCTTCTAAAAATTTTGAAATTATTTAAACTATCTTTCAAAAAATCTGAAATTGAAGATTTGAAACGGCCGTTGAAAAATTCAAACTCTTTTGATAACAAGTTCGTGTTATCATATGCAGACAAAAACTAATATCCGAATATATATAGATATATTTAAAGAAAGAAAATGATTTTATAGAATATAAAATCATTTCCAACCAATTTTTGTGTTTATATCTTTCTGAAATGCTTATTATGTGCACATTGCCATTGCTTTACAATAAAGTTACAATATTACTAAATGGCCAAATTTTAGCAAAAACTGAAAAATAATCTAATAATCCACTAGACGTGGATTCATAAAACTTTTTAAATGATACCTCATATCGTATATTTTGTTTAAGTAAAAACTGTAAAAATTAAAAAAATAAATGATAAGGGACTTTTTTTGTAATCGGTCCAGCTCACGAACGGCCATTGATAGGCTAAAAGTATTTTGGGTACAATCATGAAACAAAACAAAGATTTTTTGAAGCTGGGTAAAATATTGAATTGAAACTGAAACAGGGAATATTTTGAGGCGGTCACTCAAGCTCTTTACTTTTTTAGTAGAAAATATCCTTTTATAGGCAATTTAAATTAACAAAACTAACAAAAATTTCACTTAAATTAAAACATATTCCTGAAAGTGCTAACAACATATTAAAGAAGAGTCTAGTCTGCATTATAATTATTGACTGCATATTTATTTTACAAATTAGGTTACACAATTGACACACTTAAATACTGCCAAATACTATAAAAAATCAATATTTAAGGTCAATACATAAAGGAACACTAACAATAAATCATTCCGTCATTCATTAAGAAAATAAAAAATAAATGTATTTAAACATAAAGACTTCTTAGAAATATAACAAAGAAAACTGAAAAAAATACTGGGAGAAGTTTAATTAAATTCAAGACGTGAGTAGACGAATTTTAATAAAATTTCAATTAAATGAACCAATACGATTCTGCTACAACAAAAACAAAATCTACATATTTGAAGATTATTTTTAAATTATGTCACTATAGACACAATGGCAAAACTCAATATTTCTTAAATTAAATTTGACTCATTTAAGCAGATATTTTGTTCCTTGATCAACTTTTACGAAATTAACATGGCTTATTTGCCATCATGTGTATGCTGAAAATCAATACACGTTGGTATGACCATTTGAAAATCCAATTCAGACATAGTAATAATCTGTATTCGAAGAAAAACACATAAAGTTGACTAAAGTGGTAAAATATCTCGTACATTTACAAAAGTAACAAATGATTCAAACAAAAACCATTAAAACTCCCATAAACTATAAAAAGAATGAACGAACAGAAAAAAGAAAAAAAAAAAACAAAGCAATCAAATTAACAGTTTATCACAAACTCTATAAAAATATTTTTATAACAAAGTTTTTCAAAGAATTTAAGATGATAATGAATGGCAATGCTGTTTGTGAAAGTGAGAATGGAGTTTTAGCATTGAACAGGTAATACATATGAATGTATGTATGTATGTATGTATGTATGTATGTATATATGTATGAATGTACATCTATAATTTTAGTTTAATTATTATGAGTTCAAAGTATAAGACTTTTTCACAAAGGTCGCTTTCTCCGTTTCAGTCATATTCTTATCATTTTACTGTACTTTTTAACGCATACACACAAACATCTAATATAGCACACATGCTCAGAAATAGAGTTAACTGCTCTATGTACGTACATCCCAGCAAAAAAGTGTGGAAAAATATGTAGTATTTTCATCAGAACTAGTAACTTGAAGTGCTTCAAATTCGGGCAAAAAACTATGAATTTTACACTAACGTGTGATTGGAGGGAAGTTGTTCACTTTTGGAAACTTTGAACGACATCTAATATTAGTTTAAGAAGCAGTTAAAATCCTATATTTGGATGTTAACAATAAAACAAATACTCCTAATGACACTCTTATAAAAATTTAAATTTCAAAACTTAATGAACTTCAAATATGTTGTTTGTCATGACTTTTCTACATCTCTTTTCGTACTTTTAACTGGGGTTTTATTTGTAAGGAAATATTTGGTTTATAAAAGTGAATAGTATATAAACGCATTTTTAGATGAGATTAAGATGTAGTTTGTAAAGTATGACATCAATTAATTTTTGCTGGGATATATTTGCAAATACACCTTTAAACACAAACAGAAATTCATTCATGGAACCATTTACATACACGTCTTTATTTTAGTACGTGAACGTATGGATACTTTAGATTATTCACTTTAAATGTAAAGAATCACTGTATTATATGTTTGTATCCATGTGTTGGAATTTTTAATGCCGACTTAGGTAATCTAGCTCTTAATGGTTGTGTGCCACTTTTTGACCCAGAAAACATAGAACAATGCCAACGTCAAATGCTTTCATCTTCTTCTACATTTGTTGTAATTTTAAATAATATTTACCAAAACAAAAGGTAAAAAATTACGAAAAAAACTTCGGATGATGTTTGTACAATTTTCCTTTTTTAAGTGTCAGTGTGTTGTCTGGGCATGTGGACTGTTTGTAAATGTTCATTCAACTGGGTAACTCCATTTAAAATAGGTAAAAGTCGTAAGTGACAACGCTGATTATCACCAGAATTACAGCAATTATGGAAAATTGTTGTTACAAAAATAAAACATACAAAAAACTTAAAGGGATAAAAATATGTATGCATGTACGTACGTACGTACGTATGTATGTATGTATGTATGTATGTATGTATGTATGTATGTATGTGGGAAAGATTAAACAATGCAAAAACTTTATGTTTTTAAAAAAGTATGTGGGAAATTGTCTATTCCTTGTCAGATAAACAATTTTCTCCAAAAGAAACTATTCGAAATATTAGGAAAAGGTAATATTAGTAACATATTTTTCTAAGAAATCGGTAAAAAGCCTATTTTTAACTTAATATTACTCTTATAGTTCTACGATTTATCGTCATTTTAAAGATTTTTTGTTTCAAAAATGGACTTCAATAAAATAAAATTTATATATTTTTGATCCGAATAAAAAGCAAATAAAACTTTGAATTAAATTCTAGAAGAGCTATAACACCGTGCATCAGTAATTTTCACACATGACAAATCTATATGTAAAATTTTTTATTTAAGTATGTTTATATTAGGTATATACCATGAACCTCAAAATCTAAATTAAAAAGCAAATTTTCCATATATACATAACATAAATGGCACTAAATTTATTCCTCATTTATATAATTTTAATTTGGTCGAGAAGAGAATTAGTATTTACTTACTTAGTATTCTTAAAAATTATTTTAATTCAAATGATAAGTCGACATAAGACGACTTTGAATGCTGATCATATTAATTTAGTTTGCAGTTAAAAATTGAACAAGTAAAAACAAAGATAACTTTAAGCAGTTTATTTAACTGTAACTTGTCATAATTAAAAATTATATGTAATAATATTCTATTGGATTATTTCATAACACGTTTCAATACAATGAGAATCCGCCCCCTATTATTTGTTTAGTGCGTCGCATGCATACATCATTATCAGCAAAGAATTTTAGTTATATATGCGAAGTAAATGCAAATAAATGGTTACTTCTCCTCTTCTAAAAGTCAATTCAGTATTACTTTTTCTATTTAAACTTGAAAAACTTTATTGGGAAATATGAGCTGGAATGAGTTATACATTTTTTTTTGGAATAAATCACAACTTAGTATGAATGGTTCTAACTTTTTTTCTATAATAATGGTTTAATCAAATAACAACTTGTAAAATATGTACCTTTTTGGACAAGTTTACCATTTATTGAAGGAGTTGGTTCAACTGAAAATCACTGAAGCGTCACTTTTCTACAACTCTTAAGTAAGAGTGAGCACTTGAAAATATTACCGGTCAATACATATACACTATAAATATACATACATATATGTAGAACATCTGAAAACACACATATAACTAGAGGTAAATATACACACAACCACACATAAAGTCTAACAGTGTGTATAGAGTAATATATATACATACATATGTACGATGGCAACACACAATAAGAGAATTAGTAATGCCTCGTTGATTTTTCACGAGTACGAATAAAAAGGGACTACTGACTATGTAAAAGTAAACTTAAAGTAAAACAAAATCAATAGAAGTATAAACACAGCAACGGCATAAAATACAAAAAATAACCTAAGAAGTTTATAAGTATAAAAAATTAACAAAAAAAAAAAAAAAAATAACAATACGCTGTTTGAACTATTGAATAAACAGTCTGGTCCGTAACATGATACATTCGATGGATCTTATGTTGGGGTATTTAAAGCTTTTAGTAAACTTTCATTTTAAAAATTAACATTTTATTTTAATTATACTGGAGTTATAAAGCTTTAAAATCTTTCAAATCATTTTGTTATTAATATCATATTTTGTCGGACATTGTATACATATATATACATAAAAATGTACGTTTATATTTATTTGTTACACGGATAAAAGCCAAAGTGATTCGTGTTAATATGCGTGCAAATGTATGCCAAACTATATGTGTTTATAAAATACTGTCAAAACGCTTAACATACGGTCGGCAATTTCCCAATTGTGTTAGGGAGATCGAAATATGTTGCCGGATATACATAGTTGACCTAGCAATTAATTTGTTTTGTTTTTTCCAGCTGATCAAGCATTAACATCAATTGACCTGTTTCATACATTCGTATACTTTCTCTCACCCAATATGACAGTAAACTATACACATGTTGATATACGTATATATATGTTCTTAAGTATGTGTAAATCTCCTCAAAAAAGTTATACTTATTCATTTAGGATGGATATACAAAGAACACAGACATTGAAAGTGTTTAAATCAAAATTGTGATAGGACAAGTTTAAAAATAACTACAAAACAGAATATCCAAACACCAGTAAGGTTTGTATTAAAGGAACAATAAGATATTTTTATATATGCTGCCAGTTACAATAACTTTTCTTAAAAAACTGTTATTATATCGTTACGATAAAAAATAACGAGACATTGCGAAAATGGGGAAAATGGGAAACCCCATTAAAAATATTTACCAGAGTTTTACCATAGGTCTACTAAAAGATTACACCGAAAAATGATTTTTATTTCAAAACCGGTAAAACATAATTAAAAAGGATTTAAAAATGATCATTTTTATCATTTAAACCAGGTCGAAGTATGTTAAAATGAACCAGCGTTTAATTACCGGTTGGAGCATCACTATCATATTCTTCTCTATACAGTCTCCAATAATTCACAGACAACAAAACGAACAGTAATTGTATTTGTTTTTGGGATTAAAATAGTATCGGAATTTAAATTTACAAAAAAAAAACTATTTTATTTATTTAATAATGAATAAATAAATTTCCGCCTTAAACCACCATTTTTAAAATAAACATTTCGTTTTATTTACTTATTTCTGTAATTCTTAATGTTTGTGTTGGTAGTCTTTTACAACTTTAACTGTTTACGAGCCTTAGGAAAACTTTGGACATCAATAAGAAAGTTATTTCCGTATTCGTTTACTTAAAATCTTCCTCATTCTTACAAGAAAAAGCAACAAAATTAAATATAACTAATGCTTTAAACATAGACACAAATTCTTTTTGAGATTTTTGTTGGTCTCTTTGCTTCTACTATATGTGCGGTACATAAAATTTCAAACATTTTATTAAAGCTAACAATATGTCATTGTCATCCAATAGTCCTTTTTTGTTATTGTACTTTATTATAAATGTCTGAATGCATGTGCGTGTGTGCTTCTAAATATATTTAAAAAAATATTCCAAGATTGAAGAGTAGTTTAGGATATTGAAAATAAATGTTTTCTTTATGTAAACCAGATGATTTCAGGCATAAACACAAATGACTTGACATTTGTTTTCTTAGACATAAAAAATAATACAAACACAAATGGTCATACTTACTTGAATTCGCATGTACTGAATACACACATACTTACATACAGATATTCGTACACCAAATAAAATGGACACATGCTTTTCTATAACGTACTTATGTACATATATAAAGTTATATTAATACATACGAATTAACATACATATACATTACAAACATAAAAGAGTGGATGAAAAGTTTTAATAGCATTTTACAAACAACATACACAGAAACATGGATACGATTACTTAAACATTTTCAAACATTATGTTAAATGGCCATATTCAATATGTTTGCATTAAAATGAATATAAAAAATACAAATTTCTATGTATGTGATTATGTATAGATTTTATCAACAACATTTTAACTAAAAGTAAACAAAACGAAATAGTACAGATATTTAGAAACCGATCCTTTTAATTCCAGTCGACTAAAAATTGCTTTAAAGAACCTTATATATAGTAAAAAGTAAATATTAAAATATTTGAATTGTCTATAGTATGCATCCGAGTAAAGTGCCAAATACTCTTTTTGTAGGGCATTGAGTAAAATTTCAATTTAACATAAAATAACAGTGTGTTATTTGAGTCTGTATGGCTACATACATCTGTTTGTATGACAAATATTCTTATAGACTAACATATACTTTTCAATATTGGATGTCATTTAGAAAAATGTTGAAAGGAAATTGTTTTTTTGTAACAAATACATACTTGTACTTATCATATGTATTGTACATATGTATGTGTATAAATGGGAAGTTGAAATATAACTTTTGATGTTTCTTATTTTAACTATTAAACTAGTTCTTTAATATATGATACCAGACTTTTACTATACAGTACATTTAATAAAAGTTTTTAAGTCTACAACATATTTGAAGTTTACATGCACGTATGATTGATAATTAATTGAACTAAGTAAATATTATTAATCATACGCATGGTGTTAAAACATAAAAATAAATAAAAATTAAGCATTTCTACATATTTTTATTTCAAAAGTATGTATAAACACAAAAAAATAAACAAACATTTATCGTTTGACTGAAAAATAAAATATACTTATTTCTGGTGGTATTACTAATCCTAGTATGTACTTGAATTAAACGCTTGCCGTAAACTTAATGCTGTCCGATGATCAAAGTTTTACTGCAATGAATTATGTTTGTGCGATTAAATGTATTGAATCACGTAAAACTAACTAATTTTGCTATATCGCAAACAATACTCCATTACTCATAAAACAATATTAAGGAAATACTCATAAAAAATAAGATGAGAAAAAGGAAACAAAAATAACAATACTCAAATATAAAATGTTGTGTATTTGTTGGTTACTTTATTCAGTGTTGATATATTGCACGAAAATGTTGCAATATCTGATTTATTAACACTTACTGAACATAGTTTGTATACATTCGTCCCTAGCACACTCAAACAATATGTATTTGAGTATATGCTAGAGTTGCCAATGAAATTTAAATTCAGTTTATAAACAAACCAACAATAATTTTTTATACGTTTAAAAATATATTTTTTGCTTCAACTCTAAATTCTAAAATTAAATTGCTAAACTTGCCACCAGTGGCAACACTATTGATTGGTTGTATGTTTATATTTACAACGAGTTTGTTGTTCAAAGCATGTACAACATATGAATGGATTGAATGTGAATTCTTATTATTTATTTTATTTTTCTTTTTTCACATTTCTTTAATTTTTTTGCTGCTGCTCAATTTTGTGCCGGACACGAAATATGAACATTCGTGTGTTTCAAACAATATCACGTTTTTTTCATTTATTACAGTTGAAAGAAAACATACCAAATAACAACTAAAAGTCAAACACATATAAATTCAATACAAAATTACAACAAATAAAAAAAAAAACAAAAAAGTGCAAAAATATAAAAAAGTAAAACTCAAATACATAAATATAGTGATGTAAGTTTGAATTCTGCTTTAAGCGTTATTTATTGTTACTACTCTTTACATACATATGTATAAAATTTATCCTTGTTGTTCGGAGTGTCTGTCACGAATACGAATATCAGACTAGTTATTAAACATAAATACATTCTTGGCAGACATAATTTATTTCACCACAGCCTAAAAATATGCAAATTAAGAATCTATTCAAGTTCAATTCTGCTTAAAACAGTCAATCAAATACATATGTGTACTTCCAAATGTTTGTATTTCAATAAATTCTTTGATTTGATACATTCGAATTATAACTAAAACAGTTTCTAAACATTTAAGTGGAATTTTACTAAAAAAGTATTTATATATAATATAAATATATAAATTCGTGTAAATCAATTACTTATGTATATAGAAATATATATGTGTGAAAAAATGTGGTCCAAAAAGGATATATTACCTTACATTACTGCTGGGATATACACATGTACATACATACGTAGCTCTATATATGAGTTTTATAAATGTATTTATATTTTATTGTCCTATTATACAATTGTTGTCTATTGTAGTCCTATAAAATATTTACACACAATCATACATACGTGTATATGTAGTTGTATTGATAAATACACTAACATATCATAGTCCATTGTTACATTATGGTTCTTTGACTTGTTTTTTCTCTAATTTTTCCTGTGTATAAAGATTTTATTGGACGACTGAAAATAAATGCGAGACAAAAATAAAGTAACAAAAAAGTGAAAACAAAATAGGTCAATTTGACAAACTTTTGAATTGTAAAATTATAAAACATTCAAAATAACAATAAAGATAAATAAAGTGGCCACTTGTGTGAAATTTTCTTAGTCTTAAATCACATTTCATACTTAATAAACTAATTATAGTTATGTATTTGTAAACGGAAAAATTTCAGAAATGTGTCTTTAATTTTCACAAACAATTATCCAGCCTTTTTATACATATTTTATTTAGTTTGCGAGAATATTTGGCACACAGAGTGTGTGAGTGTGGTATAAATATAAATTTTTGGAGTGAATTTACAAGTAGAAAAACCTAATTTAACTGTCGTCGCCAGATTGTAGTATGTGGCATTGCCTTTAACTGTTTTACTTATTATTATTGCGTATATGTGAGTACAACTTATGTATGTTTTACTTGTACAATAAGGATATAATGTAGATTATTAAACATTTTTTTATTGTTTTCCAGCATAGTTTGTGAAATCTTACTATTTAGGGTTTTAAATGTATTTTTTAGTTAATTTAAATATTTTTACAAATGTTTACTTCAGAAATTGGTTACACTCTTAATGTAGATACTTGTATATAATTTTTATGTTCTAGAAAACAAAAACATATCTATGTCTGCTGCCTCAACAAGCTTTCCCGCTGAGATCTCATGTCGAGCCGTAATGAATAAACACAAGTTGTTTTTTGCGTCTAATCCAAAATAATTACCAAAATAACAATTTCTTACATTTTGCTGCAACAGCGTAATTGTTGACAGCTTTTTTTCTTAGTTCGCTGTTGTTATTATTTCGATTGCTGTTCATGTCTTTTCTTTATTGGGCTGATCCAGAAACCGTTGGAGTGATGTAAACATGGGTCACATTGTGGCAATTGTACACCATCGAATAGACAATTTAAATCAAATACTAATAAAATGATTTTTTGGAGATATCTCTTCATTTTCTTCGTATATTTAAGATTTTGAATAAAGTTTCGTAAACAGATTTTTTTGTTTGGAAATCTACTTGGTTGATATTTTCAAATTTAAAATCAGCAAAATCGGTCCATAAATAACAGAGATATGAGCAAAAATCCGAGACAACCTCTGAAAATTTTATCAAAAAAGACATTTTTTGTCATGCTTTGATAATTAAGCAACAACAACACTGTGAATTGGAAAAAGATGTACATGTGTGTGCAAATGTATTTGGTTTCATTACGCTGTGTAATTTGTTTTGTATGTTTAATGTACCATCTACGATTTTATTGAAAATTCCATTCCGATCAAAAGTGGAATTATAAATCGATAAAAACCTTTTAGAAATAAAAACTTTAAACTATGGGTTATTTCACGTTGAATATGTAAAGTGATTTCATTCTGAAAAAGTTGTAATTTTTCTTTTTTAAAGATAAAAATTTGGAAAGATAATTGAACTTTCGATCGGACTGGAATTCTGTGACAGGTCTGTGTATGGTAAATTATATTGTATGTCATCAACCACTGGTTCGATTTAACTTAATTGTTCAAGAAATTAAACCTTAGTAAAAGAATTTTTTGTCCTCACAATATTATAATAAAAAGATGGAAAACAGAGAGGTAGAAGAGATTTTAGCTTTACAATAAAGTAAAGCTAGATCCATATTGCAATACTAATTAAATATAAGGATTTAAGAGATATTATTTAAAGAAAGTAGTGAAAAGTTAATCAATTAAAATAAAATAATTTTTCAATTTTATTTATAACTTAGTACTAGCTTTAATATATTTTTATAATCGAAGTAGTAATGTTAAAGGGTGAGTGATGCTAAATCGTCTTTAATAATTTTATTTTCTTTCCTGTACATTTTATTTAAATTGGTCCTGCAGTTTAAGAGATAAATAGCATTTTCCGTATTAATTGAAATTGATTCTGTTTGTTTAATTTTTCATTTTATGTAAAAACCTTACTTTAAATTACGTTTTGATTAATAATTCCTGAACTACACGAGTCTCCAAATTTCAATAGGTCCGATTGACCTATTTGACATTGAAAATTGACCTTAAACCTTTTGATAGTAAAATATTACATTCAAAAGGTGTTTTTGGTCAGGAGAGTCCGATCAATAAGTCATTGATTTGAAGAGCACTTTCAATCCTTAATATGCGTTGGAAATTTCATTAAAATCTAAGATGGTAAATCCGAAAATTGCTATTTTCTGTCCCCTTACTGTCAACATAATATTTAAGTACAAGGTGGAAAACTTATTATTTTTAAGGCTTTTAGAATCTAGGAATCTAGACAATATTGCAGTATTTAAAAAATTTAAGGGCTAAGGATTTTTAGTTTGTATATAATTAGTAAACAAATGCTAAACAAATAAACAAAAGTATTTTTTTTTTTTTTTAATTTTTTTACTATCATTAAATTTAATAATACCCATAATGTCTACTATAAAAAAGTAACTTCCTTGTATGTAAATTTGTGAGGCTTAAACATATTTTTTATAATCGAACTACTCCCATTTAACACCACGTTACAAATAAAATTTTCAAGAAGGCCAAGTCGTACTTAAAATGTTTTTGTACATTTCATTTAAATTGGTACTGCAGTATAAGAAATACGTAGCATTTTCCATATAAATTGAAATTTATATAACTTGCTTTTAATTACGTTTTGGCTAATAATGAAATCAGAAGACATTTAAAAGTATACTTTTAGACAAATGAAACATATTTTGAAATTTTTAGGCTCTATATTTTTTGATAAGGGTTCCCCTTATTGTAAATCATTCAATTTTTAAATTGTGCACATGCAAAATATTGTATTTAAATTATATTTCTATAAAACAAATCCATTTGAATATTAAATATTTGCAAATCATCTCTAAAGAATATTTCAATTTTGTTAATGATGAGTTGTATATGGATTTAGGATGTTATGGAAAGAAACTCTTTGAAATGAATTACATTCCTTCTTTACTGAATACATATCAATTTTTTTTTTATCCCGTTCAATACACAATATCAGTCTATCAGACAAAGTGTATATATGGGCAACTCAATAACAACGATAGCCCCAAGTTAGCCAGAGAAAAAAAAGAAATTAAAACATATTGGTAAACATTCGTTTTTTTCAAAATTTTAAATGGCTAACTGATAGACTTATTTAGCTTTTGACGATGCTCCTGCTATGACTTTTGTTTGTATTTGTGTGTGATCAATAAAGTGTATACACATTTTGGGGGTTTTATACTTGAAAGGAACGTATAACTAATATGAAAAGCAACACAATTAAAAAAAACAAACAACCAATGGAACATTATGGCGAATACACAAACAAGGCATTTTATCAATAAATCACTTTTTATTCAATAAAAAATAGAAAACAAAAGTAAAGCAAACAAAAAAATGCCAGCAAGAGAGAAAAATAAAGAATATATAAAAGAATCTTATGTACATATACATACATTCACATATTTTATGTAATCCAAAGTAGAAATTCATGTCAACAAAAGTAACCCATTACAACTCACTTAATATTACAATTCACTAAAAATAAAAAGAATTGCTACGAATAACAAACAAAAATTTTAAATTGGAAAATCATTTATTTTTTATAAACTAATTCTCAAAATTGAAAGTAAGTATCCTAATCGAATTTAATTAAAATTGTAAGTCGTATTTTCGGTATCATTTATAAAGGCATTATGATTTTTGAGATTATGCGATTATCCAGTAGTACATACCCAGAAAAAAATTACATTAAAAAGTAATGAGTTTAAATGCTATCTTATTATTTTAACGCCGTGAATGGAAGTACTTCACCTTTAGCCTACAAACAGGGAGTTAAAGAAATACTAGCAATTTCGCTTACAAATAAGTTATTGAGTAAGCTGTTTTGTTTTTGTTTTGCGCCTGAAATAATGATTTTCAAATACATATTTAAGTTTTTTTCTTAAACACAATTCTTAAACCGCAATCAAATAGAATGTGCACACAAAATGACAAAGCCAAAAATAAAGTAAACAAAGTAAAGTACAGTAAGTAGTAATCATTGAAAAGAAGGAGTAGTAGTAATTAACGAGTTTTTGCTGGGTTTATAGATTTTGCTAATAGAATGAAATTTTCGTTAAAAAAAGAATAAGTTTTAATATGAAAAACCAATGGCCACAGATTAATTATGGAAATATTCCTAAAAATTAATTGAAAAGGGACAATTATGGTAATGGAACCTATATAGTTTGGTTTTCCTAGAAAATTATGTCAACTTATAATGCCCAAGTGCCTAATTACGTCTAATTTTAATTATTGTTCTTATTCTTTTCAACAAAAATTATTTCATACACAAGAAAGTTCTAGTGTTCAAAAACAAGCTAAATTAAAAATAACATAAATTTTAATAAAAATAAAAATTCCGTTTCTTAAAAACATTCTAAAAAAGGTGAATAAAAGTAATTTACAACATTTCCCATTAACGGCATTTAACACAGCTATTATATTGTTGCAAATGTAAAATTATTTACGAAGAAACGCCACTCCTTAGTATGAAGTTATTTAACGCAAAAAAAAACAACTTATAAAAACAAAACGAAATTATTTGGGACTAAAAACATAACACGATAACGGAGCAAAAAAACAGGTATGTACAGTAAGGTGATCCCGCTTGTATGGAGGAAATAAAGAATTTTCTCCAATTTCAATGGTATATCATTATTGAAAATTTTATAAATTTAAGGAAAACGTTCAATTCTTTTTATTTTTTAATGTAATTAACTGAATTTAACAAATCATAACTTTATTCATTTTTTCAAATTCGTTTTTCCCAAATTATGGCTTTAAAGTGTACATTAAATTCAACATGTTATTTTCAAACAAAGCGCGAATCAGAATGTATTTTTAGTTGAAATTAAGTATTGACATACTAATAATTCTGCAATATTACTATTATGAATTATTCAATAATCCAAAACATTATTAAAATTTGCCGAAAACAAATCGCATTAAAATTTTTCAAAATCAAATCGTTCCGCCGAGTTTGATAAAGCATAAAATTCTCCACATTTTGTCATTTTATTTTGGTTTAGAGTTCATCGAAGTTCATAGTTCATACTTTCTAACTCTTTAAGCTTTCGAATTTTGAAAAAGAGAATTCTGCCTATTCGGGTTAGGCGAAGCTTTTATTTAACTGGCAAGTTAGATTATTAAACAATCGTAATTAAATATTAAAAATAAGTGTAAAATGGATTTTAAAAATTCAAATAAAATAGGTACATACTAATAAATTGAAATTTTTAAAAATAGAAAAACCATTTCATTAAAATAAAGTTCAATAAAGTTGAATAAATAATGAATAATTTTGGGACATTTTTATTTAGCAGCCACACTAATGTGCACAATTTTTCCAAAACAATTTCATTTCGCCAACTGTGTACAACAAGTTTATTTTTTATTTCTTTTTTTCTCTTATTTTTTGGTACATATTCTTATTCGTACTTATACCTAAGGGGTGGTGTTTAAAAGTCCTTGGAGATATTTGCAATACATATACACATAGATTTGTACATTGTGCACTAGACCTGCCCAAAAATGTCCTTTATTTAAAAAATAAGTAACTGACCAAAAAAGTTTTTAAATCTTTAATATATTATATAATCCTTATTGATTGCTTGAAGAATTTTTACTTCTTAAGAACTATTTTTGTATTTTTATGTAAAGTTAATAGTAGTGGTCTACGGTATTCAAGAGGTCCTGTAGAGGCCTTGATGTATATGTACTTAACTATCTAACCAACTAACTAACTATCTAACTAACTATCTATCTAACTAACTAACTAACTAACTAACTAACTAAC